>NC_080164.1:182712836-182935336 GCF_950295315.1 Erinaceus europaeus
AGGGAGAGGGAGAGGCAGAGGGAGAGGGAGAGGCAGAGGGAGAGGCAGAGGGAGAGGGAGAGGCAGAGGGAGAGGGAGAGGGAGAGGGAGAGGGAGAGGCAGAGAAACAGCAGTAACAAAAACAAATTATAAGAGGACATTTAACAGTCTCCCAGGGCCCCTCCCTGTGCCTCTTGAGCTCCTACACACGCCACCGTCCGGTGTGGTTCCCTTGCCCCAAACCATCTTCTCCCATGTGCCCTGCACCGTCCCTGTGCCATCTCAGTGAAGCCAAGTGTGTGTTGTGTTGTCTGGGTCTGGCCGACCTGTGCCACCCTGGCTGCCCTGCGCGTCCTACAGTCGCACACTAGGGTGGCGCTGTGCCGGAGCCCAAAGCAAAGCCCTGGCAAGGCAGGACCAAGGCTTTCTCCTCCCTTCTCTCCTCCCTCCCCTCTCCTTTTCTTTCTTTCTCTTTTCCCTCCCTTCCCCTCGCCTCTCCACTCTCCCTTTCCCTCCCTCCACCTCCTGCTACCCTCCCTCTACCCATCCCTCCTCTCTTCTCCTCTCCACTTCCCTTCCCCTTCCCCTTACCTCTCCCCTCTTCTCTCCTCCTTAACCCTTTGCATCCCTCCCTACCCTCCTTCTCCCTGCCCCTCCTCTTATCCTCTCTTCTCTCCTCTCCCCACCTCTCCTCTCTTCTGCTTTCCTCTCCCCGCCCCTCCTTTCTTGTCCTCTCTCTTCTCCTTTCCCCACCCATCCTCTCTTCTCTCCTCTCCCCTCCCCTCTCTGGAAGAAAACACTAATTATCTCAAGATTATGAAAGAGCTGAAAGCTGAAATAGCTGAGCTAACTAGATGAATAAGCTAAAACAGTATCAGAACAGAGTAACAAAATAGATGAATGCCAGAAAACAGTAGAGGGAAGAGAGAATAGAATAATAAATGAGGCTGAAGACAGAATTAGCAAGATTGAGGATGAATTAGAGACAACTAAAAAAGAAGAGATTTCATTAAGAGACTAAGAGATACTGAAAACAACAACAGAGACCTATGGGATTACTTCGAAAGACATAATATATGCATTATTGGTTTACCAGAGGAAGAAAGAGAGGGAGGGGAAGAAAGCATTCTTCAGGACATAATAGCTGAGAACTTCTCTAGTCTAGACAACATCAAAGACATACAGGTTAAAGAAGGCCAGAGGGTCCCAAACAGAATTAACCCAGACTTAAAGATACCAAGACACATCATATTTAGAATGGAAAGAAATAATGATAAAGGATCCTGAAGGCAGCAAAAAAAAAAAAAAAAAAAAAAAAAAAACAGAGTCACCTACAGAGGAAAACCCGTAAGATTAGCAACAGAATTCTGCACACAAACACTACAGGCCAGAAGAGAATGGCAAGATATCTCTCGAGTGCTTAATGAGAAAGGCTTTCAACCAAGAATACTGCATCCTGCTAGACTGTGATTCAGACTAGATAGAGGCATAAAAACCTTTTCAGACAAGCAACAGTTGAAATAATCAACTATTACAAAGCCTGCCCTGAAAGAAGTTCTGAAAGCTCTCATTCACCCCAAGAAACTGGAATACACATTCGACTCAAGTCCACATGGGTCATTCTCAAGGAAAGACCATATGTTAGGCCACAAACAGCATCAGAAAATTCAAGAGCACTGACATCATCCTAAGCATCTTCTCAGACCACAGTGGAATTAAACTAACACTTAATAATAAACAAAATATTATTAATAGTCTCAAAATGTGAAAGCTCAACAGTATACTACTTAACAATTACTGGGTCAAAGAGGAAATAAAGGAAGAAATCAAAATGTTTTGAAAGTTCAATGAAAATGGAAACACAAGCTATCAAAATATTTGGACACACCTAAGGCAGTACTGAGAGGGAAATTCATAGCCATAGAAGCATGTATTAGGAAACAAGAAAAAAAAAAGCTCAAATGAACAACCTGATTGCACACCTTAAAGACCTAGAAGAAGAATAACAAAGAAGCCCTAAACCAACCAAAAGGACAGAAATCACTAAAGTTAGGGCAGAAATAAATAACATTGAAAAGAAGAAAACCATACAAAAGATCAACAAAAGTAAATGTTGGTTCTTCAAAAGGCTGAACAAAATCGACAAACCTTTAGCCAGACTCACAAAACAAAAAATGGAGAAGACCCAAATAAATTGGATCATAAATGAAAGAGGAGATATCACAATAGACACCAGAGAAATTCAACATATCATGTGAGGCTTCTATGAACAACTATATGCCACCAAGCTAGAGAACCTGGAAGAAATGGATGATTTCCTAGATACCTACCAACTTCCAAAACTAAGTCAAGAGGAAGTGGATAACATGAACAGGCCCATCACAGCTAATGAAATTGAAACAGTTATCAAAAATCTCCCCAAAAATAAAAGTCCTGAACTAAATGCTTTTACAAATGAATTCTACAAAACCTTCAAAGAAGAACTAATACCTACTTTTAAAAGTCTTCCAGAAGATTGAAGACACTGGAATACTTCCTGCCAGCTTCTATGAAGCCAACATCACTCTGATACCAAAAGCAGACAGGGACACAACCAAAAAAGAAAACTACAGACCAATATCTCTGATGAACATAGATGCTAAAATATTGAACAAAATTCTAGCCAACTAGATACAGCAGTATATCAAAAAGATTATTCATCATAACCAAGTGGGGTTTATATCCCAGGGATGCAAGGTTGTTTTAATACATGTAAATCAAACAACGTGATCCATCATATCAATAAAAACAAGACCAAAAACCATGTTGTTATATAAATAGATGCAGAGAAAGCCTTTGACAAAATCCAGCATCCCTTTATGGTCAAAACATTACAAAAAAATGGGAATATATGGGAAATTCCTGAAGATAGTGGAGTCTATATATAGCAAACCTACAGCCAACATCATACTCAATGGTGAAAAACTGGAAGCATTTCCCCTCAGATCAGGTACTAGACAGGGCTGCCCACTATCACCATTACTATTCAACGTAGTGTTGTAAGTTCTTGTCATATCAATCAGGCAGGAGCAAGGAATTAAAGGGATACAGACTGGAAGAGAAGAAGTCAAACTCTCCCTATTTGCAGATGACATGATAGTATATACAGAAAAACCTAAGGAATCCAGCAAGAAGCTTTTGGAAATCATCAGGCAATACAGTAAGGTGTCAGGCTACAAAATTAATATACAAAAGTTAGTCGCATTCCTCTATGCAAACACTAAGTTAGAAGAAGATGAAATCCAGATATCAATTCCTTTTACTATAGCAACAAAAACAATAAAATATCTAGGAGTAAGCCTAGCCAAAGAAGTAAAAGACTTGTATACTGAAAATTACGAGTCACTACTCAAGGAAATTAAAAAAGACACAAAGAAGTGGAAATATATTCCATGTTCATGGGTTGGAAGAACTAACATCATTAAAATGAATATACTACCCATAGCCATCTACAAATTTAATGCTATCCCCATCAAGATCCTAAGCACATTTTTTAGGAGAATAGAACAAATGCTACAAATGTTTATCTGGAATCAGAAAAGACCTAGAATTGCCGAAACAATCTTGAGAAGAAAGAACAGAACCGGAGGCATCGCACTGCCAGATCTCAAATTGTATTATAGGGCCATTGTCATCAAAACTGCTTGGTACTGGAACATGAATAGACACACTGACCAGTGGAATAGAATTGAGAGCCCAGAAGTAAGCCCCCACACCTATGAACATCTAATCTTTGACAAAGGTGCTCAGACTATTAAATGGGGAAAGCAGACCCTCTTCAACAAATGGAACTGGAAAAAAAATGTGTTGAAACATGCAGAAGAATGAAACTGAACCACTGCATTTCACCAAATACAAGAGTTAATTCCAAGTAGATTAAGGATTTGGATGTTAGACCAGAAACTATCAGATACTTAGAGGAAAATATTGGCAGAACTTTTTTTCTGCATAAATTTTAAAGACATCTTCAATGAAACTAATCCAGTTACAAAGAAGACTAAGGCAAATATAAACCTATGGGACTACATCAATTAAAAAGCTTCTGCACAGCAAAAGAAACAACTACCCAAATGAAGAGACCCCTCACAGAATGGGAGAAGATCTTTACATGCCATACATCAGACAAGGGGCTAATAACCAGAATATATAAAGAGCTTGCCAAACTCAACAACAAGTAAACAAATAACCCCATCCAAAAATGGGGAGAGACATGGACAGAATATTTACCACAGAAGAGATCCAAAAGGCTGAGAAACATGAAAAAATGCTCCAAGTCTCTGATTGTCAGAGAAATGCAAATAAAGACAACAAATGTTGGTATGCTTCTAAATTCTGCTTATAAGACCTTCTGTTTTGATCATCACATTAGGTTCGCTTGTATTACTTAGATAGATGTAAATAGATGTGGTCTATTTACATAATCAGTTTTTTACCTGGGTCCTGGCCTGCCTGCAGAGTATTGGTTTAATCCCCACTGGTTAGATGGAAGCTTTCTATGTTCTGTTCGAGCTCTTTTTTTGCTCCGCCCCCCGTCCTAGTCATTTCCTTTCCCTTACCACTCCCAGTGAAAAGATGCATTAAAGACGATGTATCTGATTAATAAACGAGATACTGCTTCCCAGCTCAGCCATGAGTCCCTGGTCGTCTCTCTACTGCCCATGAAGCTAGCCCAGCCCAGCAAACAATGAGATACCACTTCACTCCTGTGAGAATGTCATACATCAGAAAAGGTAACAGCAGCAAATGCTGGAGAAGTTGTGGGGCCAAAGGAACCCTCCTGCACTGCTGGCGGGAATGTAAATTTGTCCAGCCTCTGTGGAGAACAGTTTGGAGAACTCTCAGAAGGATAGAAATGGACATACCTTATGATCCTGCAAATCCTCTCCTGGGGATATATCCTAAGGAACCCAACACACATATCCAAAAAGATCCGTTTACACATATGTTCTTAGCAGCACAATTTGTAATAGCCAAAACCTGGAAGTAACCCAGGTGTCCAACAACAAAGGAGTAGCTGAGCAAGTTGTGGCCTACATACACAAGGGAATACTACTCAGCTATTAAAAATGATGACTTCACCATTTTCAGCCGACCTTGGATGGAGCTTGAAAAAATCATGTTAAGTGAAATAAGTCAGAAACAGAAGGATGAATATGGGATGATCTCACTCACAGGCAGAAGTTGAAAAACAAGATCAGAAGAGAAAACACTAATCAGAACCTGGACTGGAATTGGTATATTGCACCAAAGTAAAAGACTCTGGGGTGGGTGGGGAGGAGAATACAGGTCTAAAAAGGATGACAGAGGACCTAGTGGGGGTTGTATTGTTATGTGGATAACTTGGAAATATTATGCATGTACAAACTATTGTATTTACTGTCCAATGAAAAACATTAATTCCCCAATAAAGAAATTAAAAGAAAACTCATTAGGGGAGGTTGGGTGGTTGTGCATTGGGTTAAGCACAGGTGGCACAAAGCACAAGGACTGGCATAAGGGTCCTGGTTTGAGCCCCCAGCTCCCCACCTGCAGGGGAGTCGCTTCACAGGCGGTGAAGCAGGTCTACACATGTCTATCTTTCTTTCCCCCTCTGTCTTCCTCTCCTCTCTCCATTTCTCTCTGTCCTATCCAACAATGACGACATCAATAGCAACAACAATAATAACTATAACAATAAAAAAACAAGAGCAACAAGAGGGAAAATAAATAAATAAATAAATAAATAAATAAATAAATAAAAATTAAAAATGAACAAAACAGTGGTCCAGAAGATGGCGCAGTGGATAAGGCATGGGACTCTCAAGCATATGGTCCTGGGTTCAATCCCTGGCAGCACATGTACCAGAGTGATACCTGGTTCTTTCTCTCTCTCTTCTTATCTTTCTCATGAATAAAGAAATAAAATCTTTTTTAAAAAAAATGAACAAAACAGACAACAGTTGGTCCATCACTCCTGTTTGCTGACAGCTGGGTCTGGCTTGCTCTATTCAGAATGGTTTATGTTTGAGACTAAGTTTGGGGTGGAGTCTTCTCCCCTCCTGTCTGCCTCAACCTGCCAGGTTCAACCAGCTGGGTGTTTCAGGTGTGAAGCTGAAGGGGTCCCTGATCTCTTTGATAAAAATGTGACTTCTGTTTACTAGCTCCACAGGCCCCTTTCCCCACTCCTGGTGGGGAGTTAATGGAGTTGCTTTGAAAGGCTCTAATCCCCTTTTCTTTCTAAAGTTTCTCCATGAGAAATGCAAGTGCTAATTTTGCTAGCCAGCCTAGTCTAGCCTTCCAGCAGGGCTGCTGGGAGGAAGAAAGGCTTGTAAATGAACATTAGTCCAGGGTCAGGACTCCCTGGATTTTAGGATTTCCAAGCAAAAGGGAAGAAAATAATTATATGAAGTGTTTTTTAAAATGTTTGTTCTATATTTGGGACAGAAACAGCAACTGTGAGGGGAGGGGTTATGGGGAGAAGAGAAACAGAGAAATACCTGCAGCCCTGCTTCACTGCTTGAGAGACAATTTCTTTTCTTTTATATGTATTTAGTTTCCCTTTTGTTGCCCTTGTTGCTCTTTATTGTTGCTGTAGTTATTATTGTCATTGTTATTGATGTCGCTGTTGTTAGATAGGACAGAGAGAAATGGAGAGAGGGAGGGGAAGACAGAGGGGGAGAGAAAGACAGACACCTGCAGACCTGCTTCACCGCCTGTGAAGTGACCACCCTGCAGGTAGGGAGCTGGGGGCTCGAACCGGGATCTTTATGCCGGCCCTCGTGCTTTGCACCATGTGCGCTTAACCCACTGCGCTACCACCTGACTCCCGTGAAACAATTTCTAACAGCCAAAACCTGGAAACAACCCAGGTTTCCAACAACAGAGGAGTGGCTGAGAAAATTGTATTTATATACACAGTGGAATACGACTCGGCTATTAACAATGAAGACTTCACTTTTTCCACCTCAGCTCTGGTGGAGCTTGAAGGAACCAGCCAGAAAGAGGAGGTTGGATATGGGAGGGTCTCACTCACAGACAGAAGTTGAGAAATAAGAACAGAGAGGGAAACACAAAGCGGAACTTGGACTGGAGTTGGTGTACTGCACCAAAGCAAAGGATTCTGGGTCCCCAAAGGATTCTGGGTCCGGAGACAACTCTCGGTCCTGGTGCCTGATGGTGGAGGAGGACCCAGCCTGTGGGTGAGGGTGACAGAGTTTTGCAGAAAACAGAGATTTTACACGTGTATCAATGACTGAATTTACTGTAAACCATTTCTTTAAGGCTGACCTGATGCTTTTAAAAACTATTTTGATATGCTGTCTCTCTCAAAAGCCTAAACCAGGGAGAACAGAAGCAACCGGTGGCACAGCTATATACAAGATGTTGGGTATTGTACAGCAAACCCTAACAAAGGGACTTTTCAAAGTTACCCCAATTGCCAAATAATATGGTAACAATAACTATCCATTGTCTTCTTGAACCCGAAGACAGCAGGAACCTCACATTTCCACTATAGAGCCTATATTTCCCCCAGTCCCGGAACCTTAGGGTGGGGCCCACATTCCTGCATGCTTCTCTCAATTCATATCAAATAATATTGCATGTGCTGATCACAACCTAATCAATGCAACGAGTACCACCTCACCATGCTTCACTTCAGACTGTGACCAGAGACTTCAGGTGTGGAATGTCAACCCTGCAGCTTCATCACTCGGGTGAGACCTTTCCTTTCATAGTATTCTCTAATTTCATTCCAAGTGTTCCACTCCCCAATAAAGTCCCCAAACCTAGATATAGACCAGGTCCCCTGAGATAGAGCATAGGTTCACACTTATCCATAAACCAGGGAAAAATATATACCTGAAAGCAGAAGTACACAAGAGTCTGCAGTGAGTACCCCGCCCCCAACACTTCATCTGCACTATACCAGTCTTTAGGTCCATGATTGTTCAACAATTTGTCTGGCTTTGTATGTTAACTCTTTTCAGCCACCAGGTTCCAGATGCCAGCATGATGCCGACCAGACTTCCCTGGACTGATGACCCCACCAATGTGTCCTGGAGCCCCACTTCCCCAGATACCCACCCTACTAGGGAAAGAGAGAGGCAGACTGGGAGTATGGACTGACCAGTCAACGCCCATGTTCAGTGGGGAAGCAATTACAGAAGCCAGACCTTCCACCTTCTGCATCCCACAATGACCCTGGGTCCATGCTCCCAGAGGGATAGAGAATGGGAAAGCTATCAGGGGAGGGGGTGGGATATGGAGAGCGGGTGGTGGGAATTGTGTGGAGTTGTACCCCTCCTACCCTATGGTTTTGTTAATGTCTCCTTTCTTAAATAAATAAATAAATAAATATTTTTATTGACATTTATTTATCTATTTGCTTATTTATTTTAAAAAGGGGACATTAACAAAACCATAGGATAGAAGGGGTACAACTCCACACAATTCCCACCACCAGATCTCTATATCCCAACCCCTCCCCTGATAGCTTTCCCTTTCTTTATCCCTCTGGGAGTATGGACCCAAGGTAACTGCGGGATGCAGATTTATTTACTTATAATTGGATAGAGATAATAAGAAATTGAGAGGGGAAGGGAGATAGGGATAGAGACAGAGAGACAACTGCAGCCCTGCTTCTCCATTCATGAAGCTTTCCCCCTGCAGGTGGGGACTAGGGGCTTGAACCTGCGTTCTTGCACACTATGATGTGAGCACTTAACCAGGTGCTGTAAACCCATTAATCTCCCAATTAAAAGAAAGGAAATCTTCTAGAAAGCTTATACTTTGTTACATGCTATCTAACTGTAAGAAAAATTCCGGGGCCAGGCGGTAGCGCAGCGGGTTAAGCACACGCGGTGCAAAGGCGTAAGGATCCCGGTTCAAGCCCCAGGTTCCCCACCTGCAGGGGAGTCGTTTCACAGGCTGTGAAGCAGGTCTGCAGGTGTCTATCTTTCTCTCCCCCTCTCTGTCCTCCCCTCCTCTCTCCATTTCTCTCTGTCCTATCCAACAATGATGACATCAACAACAACAATAATAACCACCACAACAAGGGCAACTAAAAGGGGGGGGATGGCCTCCAGGAGCAGTGGATTCATGGTATAGGCACTGAGCCCCAGCAATAACCCTGGAGGCAAAAAAAAAAAAGAAGAATTCCTTGGGGGTAGGGGTAGACAGCATAATGATTATGCAAAGAAACTCTCATGCCTGAGGCTCTGAAGTCCCAGGTTTAATCTCCCACACCACAGTAAACCAGAGCTGTGCAGGGTTCTGGTGTTTCTCTCTGTGTCTTTCTCTCTCTGCATCTCTCTCAAAAATAAAATAAATAAAATACTTTAAAAAAAAAAGAGAATAAATCCTCGGAGCTTAACAATTGGCCCCTTTCTACTGGTAGAATTGGCACTGAGAGTCCTCTATATTGGGGTTAGAGTTTCACCTGCTGGCATTGGCCCTGATTCCAGGGCCATTCTTCTGAGTGGCCCTCGGCCACAGGCACTGACACTGTGTCTGCTGGGGACCCTTTCACGGCCAGGTGTCACTGCAAAGCTCCCACTGTCACCACCTGTCTCCTCCAAGTGACCACCTTATCAGGGTCTCTGAACTCTGTTTAAAGGGGGGGACACACCTCAGCCAGCTGCAGCTGGCTTTGCGTTCCCTTTGCTTCCTGAACCCCGACAGGAGAGACTCACACCCCCAGATGTCATTTGCCTTCTTCACACTCGAGACAGCCCCATCCTCCATGGGATGCAAGATGAGGAGCTGTCAGGTGGCTTCTGCTGACCCCTGTCCTCTGTCTCAAAGACTTTTTACTCTAAAACCTACAGCCAGCCAAGGACAATTTCCCAGGTCCTCTTTGGAGAGCTCTCAGCGGAGACTCGCCTCAGCCTGGCACTAGGGGGTGCCCTGGAGGCACTGGAGACACAAAGCTGATTTCATTGGATGGGTGGGCGGATGGATGGATGGACGGACAGATGAACAGACGGATGGATGACTGATGGAGACAGGGATAGGCAAAGGTAGACAAATAGGTGGATAGAGGCAGGTGGATAGAGGGAGGATGGATGGATGAATATTGGATGGATGGATGGATACTTGGATGGATGGATGAATATTGGATGGATGGATGGATGGATGGATGGATGGATGGATGGATGGATGGATACTTGGATGGATGGATGGATGGATGGATGGATGGATGGATGGATGGGATGATGGGAGGATGGATGGATGGATGGATGGATGGATGGATGGATGGATGGGACAATGGTAGGATGGATGGATACTTGGATAGATGGATGGATGGATGGATGGATGGATGGATGGATGGATGGATGGATGGATGGGACAATGGGAGGATGGATGGATACTTGGATGGATGGATGGATGGATGGATGGATGGATGGATGGATAAATGGATGGGTACTTGGATGGATAGGATGATGGGAGGATGGATGGATGGAACGATGGGAGGGTGAGAGGATGGATGGATACATGGATGCATGGGTGGATGGATGCGTGGGTGGATGGATGTGTGGATGGATGGATGGATGGATGGATGGATGGATGGATGGATGGGAGGATGGGTGGATGTGTGTCGCCCTCATGGGAAGAAAACACAAGTGTTTGCACCAAGCACGTGTCTACCTGTTGTCTCTCCTGAAAGCTGCACTTGAACACATGGTTTTCACCCAGATCTGGGGTGATTTCTGGGGAACCTGCTTCGAGGACAGCAGGACACCCAATGGGTGTCCCTTTGTGTCTGTTGGACTTAGAAGAACTCTGCCTGCAGCTTGGTGCTGGCAGTGTCTACACTGCTGTGAGCTGGCTGAGCCATGGGTTGGAGCCCGACTTCATCTGACCATGAATATCGCAGTACCCCTGTGATAGTTTTGTGTATGGGAGAGAGATGTGTAGTCCAGCCACAGTCATTTTTCTACTTCTTCCAGATGCCTGGGAAGGAGACTCCAACCCACGATGATTCACAGAAGAGGAGAATCACCAGGCAGCCTTAGCCAGGAGCCCAGGGAGGACTCAGCTCTCCATGGGGACCAAAAACTGACATGCGGAGTAAGAAGCCATTTCACTAGCCCCGCGGTTTTGTTTCCTCTGTAGGGAGCTAGTCTTCCTCTCTGTTCCTAGCAGAGTGGTTCTCTAGCTGTCCTCTCTATCCCTCTCCCTCTCTCTCCCTCTCCCTCTCTCTCCCTCTCTTTCTCTCTCTTTCTCTCTCTCTCTCTTTCAAAATAAAGCAATCTTTTCTTTTCTTTTGCCTCCAGGGTTATCTTTGGGGCTCCATGCTGGCACTAAAAATCCACTGCTCCCGCCAGCCATTCTTTTTCCATTTTATTGGACAGGACAGAAAGAAATCAACAGAGGAGGGGGAGACAAAGAGGGGGAAAGAAAGATAGACTTGACCATTTGTAAAGCATCCCCCTGCAGGTGGGGAGCGGGGGCTTGAACCTGGATCCTTGTGTGGGTCCTTGCTGTTAGTACTAAGAGCACTTAACTGGGTGCACCATTGCCCGGTCCCCACAGATTTTTTTTTCATTCCATGAGCAGAGGCCCATTGGCTAATGGAGCCTGTGAACTGGCCACTACAGCAAGGTGACCCTGTTTTTAGAAAGAGTGATCCTTTGAGAGGAGAACAAAGAACATGTCAAGATACAAAGGGAATCTGGCAGCTAAATTTTCATATGAAAACAGGCTTTTCAGCCCTCGCCTGGGGTGAGCTGAGCCCCCCACACACACACCAAAGCAGGGAGGGAAGATTATCATTTGTCTGTAGGGTAACAGGCTGAGGTGCCTTTGCCCATGGCCTGGCTGGCATGTCTGTTAAAGAACTATCAGGCTAGGCGGTGGCATGACAGTTTTTAAATGCACACATCACAGTGCACAAGGACCTAGGTTCAAGCCTCTGGCCCCCACCTGCAGGGGTGGGGGTGGGCTTCAGGAGTGGTGCAGCAAGGCTGCAGGTGTCTCTGTCTCCTTCTCTATCTGCCCTACTCCCCCCTCCGTTTCTGTCTTTATCCAACAATAAATAAAATTAAATGAAAAGATTTTTAAAAATTTTTTTAAAAAGAAAAGAGGGGGAAATAACATATTAAATCAAAGAAAACAATAAAAAAATTAACGAGTGCTACATTCAGTCCATGGCATTAAGAAACTCATCAATGTGGGGCAGCCAAGAATGTTACTCACTTATCTGGTTCCTGTGATCCCCCTGCCCAAGAAAAAGAGGCCTTCACCAAGGTTGACAGAAGGGAGGGAAAGGGAAGGAGAGGGAGAGATGGAGAGAAGGAAAGGGAGAGGGAGAGGGAGAGGGAGAGGGAGAGGGAGAGGGAGAGGGAGAGGAAGAGATGGAGAGGGAGAGGGAGAGGGAGAGGGAGAGGGAGAGGCAGAGGCAGAGGCAGAGGGAGAGGCAGAGGCAGAGGCAGAGGGAGAGGCAGAGGGAGAGGGAGAGGGAGAGGGAGAGGGAGAGGGAGAGGCAGAGGGAGAGACAGAGGGAGAGGGAGAGGGAGAGGGAGAGACAGAGGCAGAGGCAGAGGGAGAGGCAGAGGCAGAGGCAGAGGCAGAGGGAGAGGCAGAGGGAGAGGGAGAGGGAGAGGGAGAGGGAGAGGGAGAGGGAGAGGCAGAGGGAGAGGGAGAGGGAGAGGAAGAGATGGAGAGGGAGAGGGAGAGGGAGAGGGAGAGGGAGAGGGAGAGACAGAGGCAGAGGCAGAGGGAGAGGCAGAGGCAGAGGCAGAGGCAGAGGGAGAGGCAGAGGGAGAGGGAGAGGGAGAGGGAGAGGCAGAGGGAGAGGGAGAGGGAGAGGGAGAGGGAGAGGGAGAGGCAGAGGCAGAGGCAGAGGCAGAGGGAGAGGGAGAGGGAGAGAGGGAGATGGGGAGGGAGAGGGGAGAGTGGGAGAGGAGGAGGGAGGGAGGGGAGAGGGAGAGAGAGAGAGAGAGAGACAGACAGAGAGATGCATTGAGGTTTCACAGGGCAAGTTCATGAGGAGCAGCCTTCTCCGGAGAGAAAGGGCTGGAGGGGAGGAGAGAGGCTTCACAGAGACACAGGAAGGGTCCTCCAGTCAGGTGCCCACAATGGGCAGGGCCTGGGGCCTTATAAAGAGTCCCATGATCTCCTGGGTCTGGGTGGAGGCCTCAGGGGCTGCACCCACATTCACCCAGTCGGCTCCCCACAGGGTCCCTCTGCCGGCCCTGAGGGACCCTTGTCCTCCGCCAGCTGGGGTGTGGCGTCTCCTGAAGCTTCATCTGCTGGACTCATGGGGACCTCTTGAGCATAGAGTCTCTGAAGTCATGAGGACTGAAGAGTCATTTCCCTTTTCTGTCTCAGGAGGAGGCCTGAGAAACTGGCCAGAGAGGAAAAGTGGGCAGAAGGCTGAGAGCAGATGGGGGTAAAAAAAAAAAAAAAAGAGGGGAGTCGGGCAGTGGCGCAGCAGCGCAGCGGGTTAAGCGCAGGTGGCGCAAAACACAAGGACCGGCATAAGGATCCCGGTTCAAGCCCCCGGCTACCCACCTGCAGGGGGGTCGCTTCACAGGCGGTGAAGCAGGTCTGCAGGTGTCTGTCTTTCTCTCCCCCTCTGTGTCTTCCCCTCCTCTCTCCATTTCTCTCTGTCCTATCCTCCTCTCTCCATTTCTCTCTGTCCTATCCAACAACAGCGACATCAATAACCACAACAATGTTAAACAACAAGGGCAACAAAATGGAAAACAAATAAATAGAAAAAATTTTTTAAAAAAAAAAGGTAGAGAAAAATGGACATCTATGTAGGAAAGCTATGTAGGATAGCTGTTTTCTTTTTCTTTAATGTTTACCTGAGTTCCATCACATTATTTATTATTATTATTATTATTATTATTTTACCAGAGCACTGCTCAGCTCTGTGATGGTGATGCAGGGGAGTGAATCCCCCCCCCATAAAAAATGAAAAAAAAATACTAAGGCGGCCAAGTATCGGTTCACCTGGTTGAGTACACGTTACCATGCACGAAGACCTGGGTTCAAGCCCTGGGTCCCCACCTACAGGGGAAGCTTCTCTAGCGGTGAAGCAGGGCTGCTGGTGTCTCTCTCAACTTCTCTCCCTCTCCCCTCTTGATTTCTCTGTCTCTATCCAATAAATAAAAAATACATATAAAAGCTTTTAGGGGCCTCGTGGCAGTGTAACTAGTTGAGTGCACACACATTACAATGTACAAGGACCCGGGTTCAAGCCCCCAGTCCCCACCTGCAGGAGGGAAGCTTTATGAGTGGTGAACAGGGCTGCAAATGCCTCTCTCCCTCCCCCTACCTCCCCTTTCCCTCACAATTTCTGTCTCTATTCAAAATAAATATATATTTAAAAAAACAGCCTCTTTCTGCTAGCAAACTCCAAGGAGGGAAAAAAGACAGCAGGGCACATATTTCAGGGGAGAAAGAACCTGAGAGGTGATCACCTGGTTCCCAATGGGGCTGGTCTCCTACAATCCTAGGTTTCCATGGACCAAGGGAATGGGGGAATCAGCTGGGCCTATGGGAACAGTGGGAAGATGAAGTCTGTGGCAAAGTGGTGACAGGAAAGGTGTCTGGGGGCCAGGCAGTGGCGCACCTGGTTAAGCGCAAGACATTACAGTGCGCGAGGACCCGGGTTCAAGCCCCCAGTCCCCACCTGCAGGGGGGAAGCTTTGTGAGTGGTGAAGCAGGGCTGCAAGTGTCTATTTCCCTCTCTCTCTCTCTCCCCCTACATCCTCTCAATTTCACTGTTTCTCGTAACATATTTTTTGAAAGAAGGAAAGGCAGCCAGGGAAACAGCTCGTGGGAAGGACTTGACTTAGTTTTGAATGAAGCTGAGAGATGCATTTTTGAACCAGCTTGAGTACGTCTGCTTTTCAAGATTAAATAAATAGGTGTATGGCACCAAAGTAAAAGATTCTGGGGATGGGGGCAGGGTTCAGGTCCTGGAACATGATGGCAGAGGAGGACCTAGTAGGGGTTGCATTGCTACATGGAAAACTGGGGAATGTGGGAGTCTGGTGGTAGTGCAGCGGGTTAAGCGCACGTGGCAGAAAGCACAAGGACCCGTGTAAGGATCCCGGTTCGAACCCCTGGCTCCCCACCTGCAGGGGAGTTGCTTCACAGGCGGTGAAGCAGGTCTGCAGGTGTCTTTCTCTCCCCCTCTCTGTCTTCCCCTCCTCTCTCCATTTCTCTCTGTCCTATCCAACAATGACATCAACAATAATAATTACTACAACAATAATTTTTAAAAAAGGGCAACAAAAGGGAAAATTAAAAAAAAAAAAAACCCTGGGAAATACTATACATGTACCAACTATGGTGTTTTGCTATCAATTGTAAACTTTTAATCCCCCAGTAAGTTAAAAAAAAAAAACTAATTTAAAAAAACTAAGTAAATAAATAGTAAGCACATAATCTGAAGCAGCCAGTGTGTGTGTGTGTGTGTGTGTGTGTGTGTGTGTGTGTGTGTGTGTGTGTGTGTGTGTGTGTGTGTGTGTGTGTGTGACAGAACCTGGCCTGTGTCCTCTTGGGCTGGATTCACCCCCACAGCAGAGGGGATGGGGGTGGGGGGGTGTGCAGGGGGGTCCACCCCAAGGCTCAGCCCCAGTGGGTGGTCTGCTTAGTCCACCTGCAAACCCTCAGGCTCTGCCTCTTCTCCTTTCAGGCCCAGCCTCCAGGGTCTGACTCTGCCCACAAGGGCTGATGGCAGCTGTGTTCCAGCCTGCGGGGAAATTGACACTGAAGCTGAGCTGACAGCCCAAACTGAGGAAGCCCCTCTGAAGCCAAGGAGGCGCACCCCTGCCCTCTAGTGGTCTTTCCTAGCATCGCATGCACACTGATGGCGCTGGTGGCTTCTCTCACTTTCTAGACTTGGCAACAAGCTCAGAACCCTGCAAAGTCAGAGGAGGGGAGCTGGTTCAAAGGAAGCAGAGTCCTACGGAAGCTCACAACTCAGCCAGTGCTCAAGGCTGAGGCAGAGACGGGGGAAAATGACATGAACTCAGAGACAACGTCCGAAGGGATTAAAAAAAAAAAATTATCTTTGTTTATTGGATAGAGACAACCAGAAACCGAGAGGGAAGGGGGAGATAGAGAGGGAGTGAGACAGAGAGACACCTGCAGCGCTGCTTCACCACTTGCGAAGATATCCCCCTGCAGGTGGGGACCGGCAGCTCGAACCCAGGTCCTTGTGCACTGTAACCAGTATGCTCAACCAGGTGTACCACCACCCAGCCCCGGGATTTTTAATTTTTTTTTAATTTATAAAATGGAAACACGGACAAGATCATAGGATAAGAGGGGTACAATACCACACAATTCCCACCACCAGATCTCTGTATCCCATCCCCTCCCCTGATAGCTTTCCTATTTTTTATCCCTCTGGGAAGATGGACCCAGGGTCCTTGTGGGGAGCAGAAGGTAGAAGGTCTGGCTTCTGTAATTGCTTCCCCGCTGAACATGGGCGTTGACAGGTCGATCCATACTCCCAGCCTGTCTCTCTCTTTCCCTAGTGGGCTGGGTCTCTGGAGAAGCAGGGTTCCAGGCCACATTGGTGGGGTCCTCTGCCTAGGGAAGTCAGGTTGGCATTATGGTAGCATCTGGAACCTGGTGGCTGAAAATGAGTTAAGATACAAAGCAGAACAAGTTGACTAATCATGAACCTAAAGGCAAGAATATTGCAGATGAAGATTTGGGGTCTCCGTCTTAGAAAAAGCTAGGTCTATTTGAGGTGTATTCCAAGAGGCCCATGAATATACTAGTTTTTGCCTACAACTGACATCTGATATGCAGGTGGAACCAAGTTATTGCCTAGAGAGATATTTTTAAGCTTTTATTGGGGGTTTACAGTAAGAGGGAGGGGGGTTCAGGTCCTGGAACATGATGGCAGAGGTCCTAGTGGGGGTTATACTGTTATGTGGAAAACTGGGAAATGTTATGCATGTACAAACTATTGTATTTTACTGTGAACTGTAAATCATTAATCCTCCAAGGAAGAAATAAGAAAAGTTGATACATGGCTGAAATTCCTCATCTCACCAAGATGGGTTTGTCTGAGAAAACGGGTTCATGTTCAGCTAAATCTGTGGGGGAGAGGGAGCAACCCCTCAGATTCTAGGCGCAGCTTCACTGTGTATTTCTGCGGGTCTTGATGAGACAAACACAGCTGATGGCTCAGTCACACTCCATCACCCGGAGTCTGGACAAGGCAGGAATTCCCTCCATTGTTGGCTGCCTTTCACAAACACAAGGAAATCAGTTCTGCCAACGTGGGGAGTGCTGAAACACCTCCGCAGATGCCAGGAGACCCTGCTTCTGAGAAAGACTTTTCTGTAAGACCAGGGAAATTTATTCAGCCTTGTACATGCTTGGTACTCAGTGAGTAGCATGCCTGGGCCAAAAAAAAATTTTTTTTCATTCTTCTTAACAAGGGGGTGATAAAGGACCCAAGGCAGAGAAAGAGGACACCTTCGCACTGTTCCACCAGCCATGGAACTCTGCCAATTCCTGCATCTCATCAGAACCATTTCCTCTCTAAGAAGACGCGTGTCCTGGCTGGGGGCTCTCTGGCCCTTGTTGTCTCTTAGTTTTCTGAGACACACACAATGGGCAAGCCGACACCTTTCCTGGGGAAGATGCTCCCAGCATTCCAGACCATTCAAATCCACAGCTCCTGGGCGCCATCTTTTTTCCACTGTTGCTGCTGCTGTTGGATAGGACAGAGAGAAATCGAGAGAGGAGGGGAAGACAGAGGGGGAGAGAAAGGTAGACACCTGCAGACCTGCTTCACTGCCTGTGAAACGACAGCCACCCCCCTCCCCTCGCAGGTGGGAAGCTGGGGACTCCAACTGGGACCCCTGCACTTTGTACCATGTGAGCTTAACCCAGTGCACCACCTCCTGGGCCGCCCACCCGAGTCAGCTTTTGGACCTCACACCACCTTGAGTCACGTTGAGGAAGAGTTAGTTTCCGATGCTCAGCAAGTAGGTTTGAACACCTTGGTGACCGGTCAGTAACACATCTAGACGCAAGGATTCCGTTTGTGGCCGTGAAATCACACAATCCACATGAGGCTTCACAGCACTTCTTAGGGCACCAGAAAAATAAAGCGAAACATTCATTTGGCCTCACTGAAGAATTCACAGGAAAATTGTGAGAGTCTGTTAAGTCACTAGTGAAAAACGGCTGAAAAACTTCAGTTTAACACAGGAAGTAATCAACATGGAGCCAGTTGGCGCCATTATGGTCAAACAGTTCTGCTAGCAGTTCAGAAGCACGTCTCCTAGAAATATCTTGCCGATAAGTTGAAAAACAAGAGAAAACACAAGTAGGACCTGAACTGGAGTTGGCGTGTTGCACCAAAGTAAAAGACTCTGGGGTCGGGGGTGGGGTGGGAAAATACAGGTCCAAAAAGGATGACAGAGGGCCTAGTGGGGATTGTATTATATGGAAAACAGAATTGTTATGCTTGTACAAACTATTGTATTTACTGTCAAATTAAAATATTAATTCCCCAATAAAGAAATTTAAAAAAAAACCAGACTGGTGTGTATGGGGGAGCAGAGGTCCAAAAAGGATGAGAGGGCGCCTAGTGGGGGTTGTATTGTTATATGAAAACTGGGAAATGTTATGCATATACAAACTTTTTTTTTATCTTTTTTTTTTATTTTATTTTATTTTTTTTTATTTTATTTATTCCCTTTTGCTGCCCTTGTTGTTTTATTGTTGTAATTATTATTGTTGTCGTTGTTGGATAGGACAGAGAGAAATGGAGAGAGGAGGGGAAGACAGAGAGGAGGAGAGAAAGATAGACACCTGCAGAACTGCTTCACCGCCTGTGAAGCGACTCCCCTGAAGGTGGGGAGCCGGGGTTCGAACTGGGATCCTTATGCCAGTCCTTGTGCTTTGCGCCACCTGCGCTTAGCCCGCTGCGCTACAGCCCGACTCCCGCATATACAAACTATTGTATCTGCTGCTGAATGTAAAACATTAACTCCCCAATAAAGAAATCTTAAAAAGAAGTATCTTGCCAGGAGAGCACTCTTTCCCCACAGAGACTGGCTCAGATTTTAGTGGCCTCAACAACGTGGTAGTTTAGTGATAGAATTCTGTACAAAAAGCTGTTGGTTGTCAGAACACAGTCCTTCTGAGCCCATCATTGATGTATTTGTGGTGCTGTTGGCCACAAGTATTTATTACTAGAGCACAGATCACTTCTAGCCTACAGGGGGGGCTGGACCTGGGATTTTGGAGTCTCAGGCATGAGTCTCTCTCTGCAGAACTACTAGGCTGTCTAGCCTTACCCCCCCCCCCCGCCCCGCCCAAGAACACAATTATTAACATTTTCAAAAATGCTCATGTCAAACACGTCAGTGGATTAAGACACTGGTCAAGGATTCCTGAGAATTGTGAGAATCAGCATTCCTGCACCTCTACTACCTTTTGTTTGGAAAGCTGGTGGGTATCTGGCTAAGCCCCCAAGGAAATACCACCAGCACAGCCCCGGGGCAGGGGGTGGGTATGCCGAGCACAGAAGCAAGGCCAGTGTGTGTGCACATGGCAAAGGCAATACTGGTTTCACTTGGTCCCTCTGGCTCTGGGGACCAAAGACTCAATTGTCGTGATAGGGTTGACTACAGAAACCTACTGTGTGGATGGAAGACGGTGGTGGTGACAGTCCTGGTCGGCACTGGCAGTTCCTAGAACAGATTTCAAGTGAAGTCCCATTGATCCAAAGACAGACAGACCTTTTCTCTAGGATACATCCTCCCCCTCCCTCCAGCAAATTCCCAGCAGGTCACATCTGCCACTGGAGTTCGTTTTGTATTTCAAATCATGTAGGTTGGTCAGGAGCTGCCTCCTGCCACCCCATCTGGTGAGTGACAGCTTCCACGGGGTTTTTCACCCTGGAACATTTTGCTGTGCTGCATGCTAGTCTGATGAGGGGAGAGGGGCTTAAGACACCCCAGGACCATTCGAATGAGCCTCAGCCACTGTTCTGAGTGGCATGAAGGGAGATTCTGTGACCAGAGCCCACTGCACAGACTCGATCTTCGTGACCAGGAAATCACACGTTGCCTTTCAGGCTCTGCACGTCCAGCAGGACACTGCGCCTTGGCCTCAGTCAGCATCTCCATGTGCCCAGAAGCGGCAACGCAGTGGAGGAGCATGGAGGGAGAGGGAGAGGTGTCGTGACTTCTGATCAGGAGAACGGAGCAGAAATGCTTCTATGTGCATAGCCACGGCTCCCGACCCCCGCCAAGTGTAGATTTTCCCGAGTCACCCAGCCAGCTCTCACTCCCAATGTCAGTACAGGGCTTCCTTATTACTGTTCCAGCCTCTGAGGAGCAATAGCAGTGGAGGCCCACAGTTGGAAACTCGTGAGGCCTAAGTTCTCCAATTTAGCAGTCTTTGTTGATAAAACTCAGACTGGAGGTCTTCAAGTGGCAGGCTGCTGGACTGGTACCAAGTAGGTATGATTTTTTAAATTATGAAATGGAAACATTGACAAGACCATAGGATAAGAGGGGTTCAACTCCACACAATTCCCTCTGCCAGAACTCCATATCCCATCCCCTTCCCCTGATAGCTTTCCTATTCTTTGTCCCTCTGGGAGTATGGACCCAGGATCATTGTGGGATGCAGAAGGCGGAAGGTCTGGCTTCTGCCATTGCTTCTCTACTGATCATGGGTGTTGGCAGGTGGATCCACACCCCCAGCCTGTTTCTTTCCTTAGCGGGGCAGGGATCTGGGGAGTGGGGCTCCAGGACACAGTGGTGGGGTCGTCTTCCCAGCGAGGTCAGATTGGCATCATGACAGCATCTGGAACCTGGTGGAAGAGTAATGGAGCTGAAGGGTTGACATGCCGCACCTGACATCTCTGGACAGAGTCTGAAGTGCAACATGCCAAGATGGTGCAGGTTGGGAGTAGCGGGTGGAGTATCAGTTGGTATGAATTGGGACAAGCACACAGGAAAGTGAGCCCCACCCTAGAGGTTTTGGGACTGGGAGAAACGTGGGCTTTATAGAGAAAGGGGAAGATTCCTGCTGTCTTAGGGTTTAAGAAGTGCTGGGAAATTGTGCCGATGCAGTCACATCTGCCAAGTTGTTCCCTCAGGCTACTGCTAGTTCCCGTGAGAGTTGGGACATTCTCGGAGTGCCTGTTTCGCCATGCTGTGCCCTCAGGGCATTGTCTATATCCCTGCGATATTTGGAGTGCTATGGTTACTCCTCCCCCTTCCCATTCTCACGAGAGTTATCCTATCCTGGAGTGCTATGGTTACTCCTCCCCCTTCCCATTCTCATAAAATCTGCTCCTATAAAAGCCCTTCTTCCACACCTCGCTCTCTTGCCAGTGCTTCACTCCGGTGTTCAGATGCAGGAAAGGTTATTGCATGAGGCGGCCATTGTCGCTACCTCCACGTGGCCCAACCTGCCTCTCTAGCACCCAAATCTGAGGTGCCAGCGCAAATAAAGATTTGTGTTTCCTCTTCGCTCCGGACCCCCTTTCTTCTCCCCTCTCTTCTCCGCGGCCCGCGCACAACAACAAAGAAGGCAATAGTTACACCTGTAACCAAAAGTTTGGACTAGTAGCCCCAGGAATCTCTCCTTAAGTCTGTCTGAGACACACGTGTTGGCACTCACCCCCAGCTTGGTGGGCTCCTGGAGTGAGGTGTCTTCTGGTCTTGTGTTATCAGGTGTTCCTCTTTGCTATCCCTCAGCCACACCTCAAAGTCTCCACAATTCTAGATTTCTTTCTGCCTTTGTTACCGATTCTCCGTGTCATGACGTTTGAGACATGCACACTCTAGGGTAGAAGTTTGATATGAAGAGACACCGGACACAACCTTGAGTAGATGAACCTGACAACAGAGCCCTGTCCACATCAGGCCAGGGCTGCCATCTTGGTAAAAGCTTGAGCTCAGACTCCTGACCCCCAATAGGGAGAACACTAAGCCTTCCTTCTGCCAGAAGAGAGGAAGGGCCTGGGGTGCCCCCATGCTGTCTGTTTCCAGACATGCTGGGACTTTGGAACCAACTGCGGCAGCCCCAGCTGAAAGGAAAACACGATTTCATGCCCCACCACTTGGCCACCATAGAGAGTTTATTTTATTTTGCTTTCTTGTCTCAAGAAAAGATCTCTAACAAGGAGAGCTGTGATTCAGGAGACACCCAGGTTCTGTCCAAGTGTCCAGGGGACAAAGCGAGAGTCTCACACAGTTGTAGGTCACATAATTGATACTGACGACATGTCAAGTTCACGGGCAAAAGAGCTAGATGCATCCATCCCACAGACATGCCACCACACCGCTGATGGGTCATTCCTCAAAGGTGGTCGGGCCAACATTTCAGGTGAGGAAGATGCCACTTCTTCCCAGTTCAGTCAAGGGCTGTTTTCCAAATCCATACAGAGAAACCAGCCTCTTCATTACTCTCTTCTGCAAAATACAACTAAATTCTCCACACTTCCATTTCTGTCATTCAAATTTAGAGCTGGGGTGAACAGTGATCCACCAAGTCCCCCCTCACAGGACAACAAGGGCAATTGTCCACAGAATCACGTCCACAAAGGAGAGCTTGGGGCCAGGCAGTGGCACATCCAGTTAAGGGCACATAGTACCAAGCACAAGGACCTGGGTTCTAGCCCCTGATCCCACATGCAGTGGAGATGTTTTCACAAAGAGTGAAGCAGGTCTGCATATGTCTTTTTTTTCTCCCAACTCCCCCCCCCCTTCTCAATTTCTCTGTCCTATGAAATGAAACGGGGGGAAGCCACCAGAAGCGGTAGATTTGTAGTGCCAACACCAAGTCCTAGTGACTGGAGGAAGAAAGTAAAAAGAGCTTAATTGTCTACCTCATGAATAAAGACTCACAATGTTTGATATAAAAGGGTGGCAGAGAACCAAGGATTTCAGCACTATGGTTATGCGGGGAGGAAACTGATCTCTACCAAAACAGTCTTCTACAAAAGATTTTTTTCATATTTATTTATTCCCTTTAGTTGTCCTTGTTGCTTTATTATAGTTATATGTCATTGTTGGATAGGACAGAAAGAAATGGAGAGGGGAAGATAGCGGAGGAGAGAAAGACACCTGCAGATCTGCTTCACCACCTGTGAAGTGACTCCCCTGAAGGTGGGGAGCTGGGGGCTCAAAGCGGGATCCTTATGCCAGTCCTTGGGCTTTGTGCCACCTGCGCTTAACCCACTGTGCTACTGCCCAACTCCCAAAACATTTTCTTCCTCTGTCTCCTATTCCTGGAAGAGAGGGTGCTGGGAAATTGTGCCGATGCAGTCACATCTGCCATGTTGTCCCCTCAGGCTACTGCTAGTTCCTGCGAGAGTTGGGCCATTCTCGGAGTGCCTGTTCCACCATGTTGTGCCCTCAGGGCATTGTCTATTTCCCCCGCAATATTTGGAGTGCTTTGGTCACTCCTCCCCCCTCCCATTCTCACGAGTGTTATTATCCTATCCTGGAGTGCTATGGTTACTCCTCCCCCTTCCCATTCTCACGAAAGCTACTCCTAGAAAAGCCCTTCTTCCGCACCTCTCTCTTGCCAGCGCTTCACTCCTGTGTTCAGACTCAGGAAAGGTTACTGCATGAGGCGGCCATTTTCGCTACCTCCACGTGGCCCAACCTGCCTCTCTAGCACCCAACTCTGAGGTGCCAGCGCAAATAAAGATTTGTGTTTCCTCTTCGCTCCAGACCCCCTCTCTCTTCTCCGTGGCCCATGCACAACAACAAGAGGGAAAGTGAGAACAGATTGGTCATAGTCTGTGAAAGGTAAGTATACCAAGCAGAAGAAATAGGACCTGACGCTATCTCCTATCCAGTAGAGTTATTTCATTTTATTGTACCAAAGCACTGCTCAGCTCTGATTTACAATCATGCCGAGGATTGAACCTTGGACCTTAGAGCCTCAGAGACAGGAAAGTCATTTGTCATCACCATTCTGCTATCTCCCTGTCCTAGTGGAGGATTCTGAGGAGGCCTTAGTCATGTCCAGGAAGGTCTCTTCCTGAGTACAAGCAAAGGGGGTGTGTGAAGACCATCTGAAGGGGCGTCTCACTAGTGCTAACTCTCCATGTGAGTGAACACCCCACTTGGCCAGGATCACAAGAGCTGTTCTTAACAGTCCCCCCACAGCTTCAACCATCCACCAACTCCGAAGAAATCAGACTGAGGAAGACATCAGCAAAGGAATTCTGTCCTTTCTGTTCTGAGCAGGGACTGGGGAAGTGGGAGCAGAGAGACAGGGGTGGGGGTGGGGGTGAGGGTGGGGTGTGTAGTGACAGCAAAGTCCTGTATTTGTGAGGCTCAGCTTGGCTTAGCTCCCATCTCAGCACACCCTCTGCTTTCTCCCCCCAACTCAGCTTCCTCCTTCTGTACGCAGCTCCCCCAGCCGTCTCCCTCAGGACTCAGCTGCAGGGACTTGTCAGCAGCATTCCAGGTCAGCATCAGGGAACAGAACCCCTCTCAAGACCTCTCCTTTGAAAGTTCCCCGATTCAAGGCCTCTGGAGTTCTCAGGGCCTTCCCCCACTTCTCCCTATATGGGAATCACAAAAGCGGCCTCTCACCAGACCAGGCTACAGACATGCACAATATCAGACACACAGCCAAGTCCATAGCATATGCTTACTGCCTGGTGATGTGAGGCAGGAACACCTTACTTGAGGCCACTTCCCCTCAACATGGTACTCTGTAGAGTACCACCAGCTTCTGTGTCTGGCATTCAGATTCTGGGCAGTTTCCTTAAGAGTTCCTTAGAGTTTCATAAGCAGCAATGGTCTGACTTGGATCCCATGTTTGACATCTAAGCAAGAAGCCACTTCTAACATGCCACTGTTTATGGAATTCACATCCTTGTGACAGTCACATGAGACAGAGAAGATACTACAGATACTAGAGACAATGTCACCCAGGAAAATGCTAGAGTATTTCCTCAAGGGCTTCTTAAAAACACTATTGGGAAATGATTTCCAGGACAGGACACTGGGTGTAACTTCTCATCTCCCTGCGCTAGCTGTCTATTGTGGGACTATGTGAAAGCTTGGTAGAGCTTAGGCAGCTCTCCCTCCTTGGATGGAGGTCTGGAAAGACACCCCACTTGTTAGCCTCTCTCCTTATAGAGATGAGCCAAGAGGGAAAAGTCTCCCAGACTCAGTTTCTCCTTGTTAGTCTCCCAAGCTCACAGAAAGCCTACAGGCCTCTCACACTTAGTTCCCCCTGCTAGCAGCAGGCCAAATGGCTGCTTTAGGGTTCACTCAAAGTTCACACATCCACTTCATCTTTTGATCATATAGGAGAACACACTATCATACACCCCCAACACCTGACAGTGAAAAGCCCCAAATTCTATTTCCTTGTGAACTTTGATATCTATGATTTACATCAAGCCTTGTTTTTCTTTTCTCTACCTCACCTTACTGGTTTAACCCCTATGCTTCTCTCAAATGCCTTTGGATAATTAACCTGCCTGCATCATGGAGACTAATCATTTTGACCTTTATGTATCGCATCAATTCTTGTCATACCAGCCCCCTACCATAGGGGCAAGCTGACCTTTAAGAAACCTGTAATTTCTGACATATTTGAAAATTTTTCTTTAACTCTACATAAAGCTTGTACCCATCTCCAAATAAATGAGTGTTTGTACCAGAATATTCTCCGAGTCCTCCTTTCTGAATCACGCAGTCCCCAAGAACCGGTGAGGGAGGATCGGAGACTTGACCCCTGGCTAGGATCCCCTACACAGGAGTGACAGCAGTCTATCATCCTCCCCACTCATCCAAGACTTACAGGACTCACACACAGAAGGAAACTCCAGATGGATCAAGGACTTGTGTCTGTTAGACCAGAAACCACTGAGGAAACTTAGAAGAAAATATTGGCAGAACTGTTCATCTACATTTTATAGGCATCTTCAATGACACGAATCCAACTGCAAGGACAACTAAGCCAGACTAAGCCAGTGTGACCATCAAATTCAAAAGCTTCTTCACAGCAAAAGAAGCCACCATCCAAACAGAGACCCCTCACAGAGTGGGAGAAGATCTTTTACATGCCACACATCAGACAAGAGGTTAATAACCAAAATATATGAAGAGATCACCATAACTCAACAAAAAAAAGTGACTCCATCCAAAAATGGGGAGAGGCTATGAACAGAATATTCACCCAAGAGAGGGTCAATAGATATGTGAAAAATGCTCCAAGTCATTGTCAGAAATACCAGTAAAGACAACAATGATACACCACTTCACTCCTGTGAGAATGTTCATCAAAAAAGGTAGCAGCAATAAATGTTGGAGAGGTTGTGGGGGCAAAGGAACTCCTGTAAGCTTTTTTAATTGGGGGATTGTTGCCTCCTATTTTGGTGAAAGTCATTATTTTTAAAATAACCACAGTACATATGCCCAAAGTAGTGTTCAAAGAATAAATTCAATTGGAAATGATCCAAAACTTCAAATACCCCAGGAACCAATTCATTGTACAGTCAACTGTCCAAATGAGAGCAGCAAGACCAAGTTACCTGCCTAAAAGCAAGAAGAGCCAGCATGACTGACAGAAGGTAAATTGATGAAAATGTGGTTGAGGGGTCTGGGCAGTGGAGTACTCAGTTAAGTTCTCAAGGTACCATGAGCAAGGACCTGGGTTTGAGCCCCCACTCCTCACCTTCAGGTGAGAACCTTGAGTGAAGCAGGTCTATAGGTATCTCTCACTGCCTCCTCCTCCTGTTTGTCCTTTCAAATAAAAATGTAGAAAAAATGGCCACCAAGAGCAATGGATTCCTAGGGCTGGCACCAAGTCCCAGTGATCACCTTGGTGGCAATAAAAAAGCACCAGTGTAAATCTCTCACTCACATGGTTGAAGTTGAAATGGAGTTCCTTCAACTATTTCATGAAGGAAAGAGGAAATACTTGCCCTGAAAGCTTGACACAGCATATCTGTTTTCAGCATAGTCTGCAATAGAGGGAACCTTCACTGCTGGATACAACATCCCAGGAAATGAGTGAACTCCTGAGTTCCAGGGGTTTCCTCATGCAAGTGGTACCTCACCACTCCAAATAGACCCTGTCCTTGTGGGCGTGTGATGCTCAGGGTCTGAAGTACCACTGTGGTCCTCTCAACATTTAAAAGATTCGTCATTTTTCAAAAATACAATTTTTGTATTTTCTGAGTATTTCTATGCTAACAGATTGCCATAGCATTGGTAGTACACATGGATCCCACACGAGTCCTTAAGTAGTTGACCTGGGAATATGGAGGGACATGAACTGAGGCCTCTGATCTTAACTCACTTCTGAAGACATCTATGCCTTCCATGACATTCTCAAAGTGAGAAGGGGCTCCCATATTCTTCTCTCAGAAATACCAGGTGGTGAGAAAGGGCTGGCTACCCCTTCCTGACCCCTATCTAATTATGAGGATCAGCATTTTAGAGCCAATGCACTACTGCTCACTATGATGGTTAAGACCAGTTCAACACCAGTAAATGGAACTCAAAGGGATGAAGAATGCTCAACCACCAGAAAAAGGTTCCACCTGTAAGAAGCATAGCTTCTCCCCCTAGAACGCACAAGGCTTGCATCTGATCACATGAGGGAGAGAAGTCCAGACAGATCCTCGGGCTGCGACATGGAGGAGAGAGAGGAGATCCGGAGCGGAGAGGGGACACAAATCTTTATTCACGTGGGCAGCTCAAACATCCAAGGGCAGGTCCCTAATCTGGGTGCCATGGACATACTTTTTTTTTAAGACATTGATCCACTGGGACCATCATCTCTTTCCAAAGTTAGGTGACACAGTGAAAGTGGCAAGAAAATTGGGTGGAATAGTATAAATTCAATGAGGAACACAATTCATCAGCATCTGACTTAGTAGGGACATTCCCTACTTTTCTATCTCGAGGAGAATGTGTGTAGTGCAAACGTGTATGAAGGGAAGGACTCCCGGCCATATGTACTATCCTATGCAAAGAATCTATCTTGTTCTCTACATCATTCTTAACCAAGATGAGGTGATGTCTTTGTAAGTTATCTCCAGAGAAGGGGGAAACACAGTCTAAGCATCTACAAGTTAAAAAACGGGGTATAGAAACAGATTACTCCATACTTTATTTCCTGGAGACAGCAGTGAGGTCCCCAAGGAACCTTCACCATGAAGAGAAGGGAGGGTGAAAACAGGTCTGAGCAGCTACATCCTGAGCAGGACCAAGACTACTTGATGGATCCAACAAATAACCTGCCATTGTGTAAGGACTCAGGCCCCAGTGAAGAGTTCCTTCTCCCACCTGCTAGGGCTGAAGGAGAAACTACGACATTCTTTGGTCTCAGAAGAGCTATACTTGGGTAAAAGATAGAAGCTAATGTCACATCATCTGCCATCTGGGGTGGCTACCTCATTACCTGACACCCAAATAAGCCAGTGTCTCTGGTCAGAGACTATAGAGATTAATGTGCACAATTTGCAAGTTCTATAAAATCAGAGAACCAGAGAGCTGCTTACCTCTGCTTATGGTGGTGCTGGGAATAGAACTTGAGGCCTCAGACACATTTAATCTGTGCTGAAATGAAGCTGGTTCCCTGACACTCAGACTTGCTTTTTTTTTTTTTTTTTTTTTTGAGAACTGAAACTATTTTGAACTCCTGATCTAGCCAATCTTGATTCATGCTGATCCATTAAAAAAAAAAAAAAAAGACATCAAAAAAAAAATCTTACAAACAAGCCACTAATCTAGGACGGCCAGAAGGCTGTACCAACAGAAGCACAGATTCTCAAGGAAAACATTTCTAGAGAAGACACCTTCATCCAGTTGTGAAACATGAGATGTGTTCTGTGGCCCCAAGTGTAGGCATACACCTGGCCCAAGATTCTCTCCAAAAGGAAGCTCAGCTTGTTCATGATCACAGGAAATCACTAGCAAGAACGTTTCTCCTGGAATCAGAGCTACAATGTTCCTTTCACCCCCACCACAGCAGACTGCATGAGGACTGGTCCACTAAGGTCCACTTGCAACACGATTTCCAGGCCACATGTCGGCAGCTTCACATAAGCTGTCAGGATTGAGGATGCTACACACATCATCCCTGTCAGAGTCAGTCTCCACCAGTGGTTCAGTGCTACATAAGCTTTGACAGTCTGGACCCTTCCTTCATCAGCCCAGTGGCAGTTCAGGACACAGAGGACTGAAGACTCAGATATGAACCCACAGTTTGAATAGACAGGGGAGAAGGCCCTAGAGACACAGGCCCAAAACAAATGCCAACCCATATCATGGACATCTAGTGCTACAGAGATCTCTCCCAAGACTGCAGGATAGGCTGGGGACCCGGAGGATTGTCTTGAAGCCTAAGTACAAACAAAATGCGAAAACTGTTCGATTCATGACAGAGGACCCTCATTGAGTCTGAAGTGCATTCTATCTGGTTCCTTGGAGGATCATGTTTGTCAGAATGTCACTGTCATATAGGACTCACTCAGAAAGACCCAACTCAGTGGGTGTTCTCACACCTTCACTGGCTTCCCACTCTCTCCTCCTCCTCCTGAGCATTTTGGGGCTCAGGGGATGCACAATTATTTCCAGGTTTTTCACAACTGTTTTATAACAGCAAGCACACAGATGGGTTCATGTTGACTGATCAGCTAAGCCTGAGAAGCTTCTGCTTGATATTTATGTGAGAAGGTGGGGGGGTCCTCAGAAGTGGGCATGCATCCAGTGACATATGTCAACTGCAGACACTGCTGAAGGGTTTATGTCCAGCATGACTCAGTGCTCACCTCATGCAGTGGACTCTGAATCTATGCCCAAAATTTGGCGTCGTGCAAAGATAATAGCAGTTTTGAAACCAAAGAAAGACCCAACACTGGCCGCCAGCTATAGACCAATTTCTCTCCTCTCCGTGCGTTACAAACTCCTTGAGAGGCTGCTTCTGTCATGAATTTCTCCTCTTACAGAGAAATTCCTATCACCCACCCAAGCTGGTTTCCGCCCAGGAAGATCTACCTGCGAACAAGCCCTGGCCCTCTCAACTTACATTGAAAATGGATTCCAGAAGAATTTAAAGACAGGTGCTGTCTTTGTTGATCTCACAGCAGCCTATGACACGGTCTGGCACCGTGGTCTCCTAGTCAAGATCTCAAGATGCCTGCCTCCATGGGTGGCCAACACTATATCGTTTCTTCTCCAAAACAGAAGATTCCAGGTGCATCTGGGTGACAAGTCTAGCAGATGGAGACTTGTCTCAAGTGGCCTCCCCCAGGGCTCTGTTCTGGCTCCTACGCTATTTAATATTTACATCAATGACCTCCCAGAAACTTCTTCAAGGAAGTTCATCTATGCTGATGACATCTGCTGTGCAACTCAGGCATCAAAGTTCGACATCCTTGAGGAAACACTCATGAAAGACATGTCTCTGATATCTGATTACTGTAAAAAATGGTGACTAATCCCTAGCACTGCAAAAATGGTATCATCTGTTTTCCATCTACACCATGCCTCGGCCTCGCGTGAGCTTAATGTGCAGCTTGGCAATACGAGAATCCGGCATGAAGCCCAGCCAGTCTATCTTGGCGTTACTCTCGATCGCACCCTGTCATTTCACGAACATCTCATAAAAACTGCAGCAAAGGTGGGTGCAAGGAATCACATCATTGCAAGACTGGCCAGCTCCTCATGGGGTGCGAGCGCTTCCACACTACAATCATCATCTCTGGCATTATGCTATTCCACTGCAGAATACTGTGCCCCAGTATGGTTCCGTAGCCCCCATGTCCACTTGGTCGATTCCAAATTATATTCCTCCATGAGGATCATTTCTGGAACCATCCGTTCCACCCCGGTTCCATGGCTGCCAGTTCTTAGCAACATCGCCCCGCCAGATATTCGTCGGGATGCGGCATCCTCTAAGTTCATTTCCCACGTCTACGCTCGACCGGACCTGCCAATCTACGCGGATATCTTCGCCCACCCTGTTCAACGCTTGACGTCTCGTCACCCAACCTGGTCCCCTATGCCTACACTGAACTTCTCTGTTCCAGACTCTTGGAAACAGAGTTGGCAGTCAGCTGAGGTCAAGAACAAACACCTCATCACAGACCCCTGCAAGCATCAACCCGGCTTTGACCTAGCACGTCATGATTGGGCCCTCCTCAATGGCTATTGAACAGGCCATGGCCGGTGCACCGCTATGTTCCATCGCTGTGGAGCCAGAGATGACTCGAACTGCCACTGCGGCTCCAGACAGACGATGACCCACATAGTCAACGACTGCCACCTCTCCAGATTCAAAGGAGGTCTCGAAATTTTACATCAGGCTCAACCTGATGCTGTCGACTGGCTACGGAAGAAGGGCAAATGCTAGAAGTGGACTCAGTATTGCACATGTGTGGTAGTCCCAGGGACTTGGACAAATTCCTGCAGATACTGGAACACAGTCATCTGGAGACAGCCATTTGAAAATAATGCCCATGGCCGTGTGACATAGGGGACCCTGCAGGTGTTAACAAACCTTGGCACAGTACCAGAAGGATCAGAGTCCCAGCGTGCACACTCCATTGTCAGCATCAAGACCTTTGATAGAAAAGTAGAGCCAAAAATGTCCTCAATATTCAGAAGGCAGAAAGCTGCATGTGACCTATCTCCATAAGCCACCAAATTAGCAACTGCAAACACTAGCCATTTCTGGTGCTAGGGCGACTATCGCTCAGATACCAGTCTGGTATCAGGCAGATTCCTCTGACTCATGATGGAGCAGAGATTTCCCATGTAAAGTCTTGATGAGGCAAGAAGCCACCTACAGATTCTCAGCTGTTGGATACTCTAGTATGACACCAACTGAATTCTATATACACACTCCGACAAAAGTTCAGATGTTAGCAACGCTCTCAAGGAAGAACATTACTTTTTCTTTTAGCACCAGAAATGACCTCAAGACCTTGTGCTTGCACAGTACTGCTGAGAAGCCTGTTGAATGCATTTTGTGTGTTTTCTATTTAGAATTAGAGACTCCCTGCAAACAACACTTGCTCAGAGCCTTGTACATGGCACGGTGTGTACTGTCGAATGTGATCTGGAGCTCTTGGCCTCTAAAGTGTCTTTCAAGTTTTTTTTTTTTTTTTTTTTAATGTGAGAGGACAGTTCACATGTGGAGCCAGGGATCTGCTACCAGGACATGAAAAGCATTTTGCTCTACCACTGTGTTCACTGAGCCATCATTCCTCTCTGCACTCTTTAAGAAGAGTTCTAGCTAATGAAAACCAGACTCTCCCAGTTAGCAACTCAAACTCCAAGGATTTTGCAGATATATTCAATACTGAAGGGCCTAGATCACTCTTGGCTTACAAGGTAGTCTAGAACCATGCACAGAGATCCCGGAGCCACCTAAAATTCTCGTTTCCACAGCAAAGGTCTCCTACTGACCCTACCATGAGCAGCAGAAAGCAAAGCATGGCTGTCACCATGGTCGCTTGTCTAAGGAAAACTGGCTGGCTTAAGATGTGCAGTAAGGAAGTAGAGTGACTTCCAAGGACACACAAAAATGAGATGATCAACAGGCAGAAAGAGTGGTCATGGCTGGGGGCTCGTTTTGAATCTCTATTTTTCTGAAACAGCGTTGTGGACAGTCTACTCCCTTTCCCAGGGAAGATGCTCTCAGCATTCCAGGCCAGTCTCACTTCTGTCTTCCACCTGCAGGGAGCTGGCACCAGCCTTCAGTCGTTTCCAATCCAGTCATGCTAGCCAAGACCAAGAAAATAGAGTCCTAGAATTCCATTTCCAAACACCTTTCATGCACATCTGAACAGAGAACAGAGCTCTAGGAATTCCTTTCTACTTTAATTTCTCATCTCTCCTCTCTATCCACAGGCCTTTGAACACAAGTCAGCTCATCAGTTTGGGAGATTCACCCTTAAAGAACTCGCAAAGTCTACTCTGGGAGCATTGCTTGGTGAGTGTCTACCCGTATCTCCACATCATGAGTTTGTGTCCATGAATAAAAACTTTCAAGTGGGAAGACAGATGGCTTCATTAGAACTGGAAGGTGATTCCAGGACATATTCAAAACAGCATCGAGTTGTTCAAATGCTAATTCTTTGCCTTTTCTTTCCACTTCATACTCATTGCATGCGCGAATCATGACCTCCGCCCTCAACACTGCTGTGCTCCCACCCAATGCTGAGCCCCCATCAGTGTTACCTTGTATGCTCTGCAGATACCAGTTGCTTTGTGTGACATAATGAACTGGTATTTGGAGTGCCCAACACAGACAGCACAATCAACTCCATCTCCAGACCCACTATATCCCAGTACATGCAGCCCAAAGCTTTGCACTAAAAGGAGGTCTCTGTGGACGTTCTAGCCCAGTGGGCATCTTAGTAAAAGACTGTCAAAGCTCAAGGTACATAGACTCCCTTCTGCTTTTGCACTGTGGTTGCTACTCGAGCTCAGTAACAAGATTTAATGGAGAAGGGGAGGCCACTTGCTCCAAAGGGGTCTGATCCTAAAGGGTAGACATTGCTTTCACTCATCCACAGAGAGTGATGGAGACAACTTGGAAATCATTCAGACTAATGAGCAATGCCTAGGTATTACCCCCACTCCCCAGCATGTCCAGGAACCACATCCCCTGTGATCTCTCCTCTGAGTAGCTCCAAGGCTGACAGCAGTCACTGTATCTTACAGACATGCCACTTAACAGCTGAACTCAAAGAAATGCTACGATTTGAGAGAGAGAGAGAGAGAGAGAGAGAGAGAGAGAGAGAGAGAGAGAGGTGGAAGCCCATTCCTCCCCAGTGGAAGAGAAAAGTACTTCAGTGAAGGAATAGTCAGTTCTCAGTGCAGCCTCTGCATAGTAGCTTAAAGTTAATTGAAGTGGATCATTTGCATCTAGGTAGGAAAAAAATCTAGGGACAAACAAAGCAAAGACTATCTCCAGATCCAAAGAAAACCCAGTGGATGTTCCACCAAAAAAAAGAGGCCAGGTTGCTTCCAAAATAAATGACAGGGAGGATGAAAAGAGGAGGAAGAATATTTGAAGGGCCCCTCAAACCAACAAGAATGAGTGTTTTGAACACAAATTACAAAGTTCTCTGGGAGATGGATCTTCCTCTGGCACTGAGAGACTGTTGCTGATTTCACATTGGGTTAATATGTGACATCTTGAAATTCTCAACTAGGAAGAGACTTCTACCTACTAACACTCCTGACCTGTTGGCCATCCTGAGCATAGTCTCTAAGCTGAGTCCAGTCTTTTTAAAAAAATTTTCTTTACTGGGGAGAAATTAATGATTTATAGTTGACAGTAAAATACAATAGTTTGTACATGTGTAACATTTCCACATAATACAAAAACCCCTACTAGGTCCTCCTCTGCCATAGTGATACAGGACTTGAACCCCACCCTCCTGTTGGGACTATGTGTAAGCTTGATAGAGCTTAGGGAGAACTACCCCCATCCTTGGATGGAGGTCTGAGAAGATACCCTCTTGGTGAGTCTCTCTCAACCGAGATGAGCAAAAGGGGGGAAACTCAGACTTAGTTCTTCCCTTTCTGACTCTCAAGCACACAGAAACCTCAAACTGCAGGCCACATGGCCGCCTACTATAAGATTCATTCACTCAAAGTTCACACATTCCACCTCACCTTTTGATCACAAAGGAAGAGCACATCCTGTCACACACTCCTAACACCGGACAAGTGAGAAGCCCCCAAGACCTTATTTCCTGGAGCCCTTTTGATGTCTTTGAAGCCTAGTTCTTCCTTCTCTATCTCACCCCTATTCTTCTCTCAAATGCCTTTGGATAATTAAATGCCTGCATCAGGAGACTAATTGTATTGATCTTTATGTATCAACTCTTGTCATACCAACCCCTGCCATAGGGGCATGCTGACCTTTAAGAAACCTGTGAATTCTGACGTATGTGAAAACTGTTCTTTGTCTAGCCTTCTAGATCAATCCAACCCTCCCCCCGATAAATGAGTGTGCTTGTACCAGAATCCTCCCTGAGTGTTTCTTTTCATGCAGGCTCTTGAACTGGTGATGGAAATTCGGTAGTTTACCTTTCTAGCTGAGAGACCACCCACGTGAGCTCCAACACCCCCCACCCCAAAATCTTTTACTTTGGTGCAATATACCAACTCCAATCCAAGTTCTGCTTTGTGTTTTCCCATATGATCTTGTTTTTCAACTTCTAGGAGTTAAATCATCCCATATTCTGCCTTTTGCTTTTGACTTCTCGCTTGACATAATTTCTTCAGCTCCATCCAAGATGGGGTAAAGAGGGTGAATTCACCATTTTTAATAGCTGAGTATTTGAGGCCAGCAGTTTTTGTAGTGCCATTAGCACCAAGAGCAAAACTTCAGGGGCATCTGAATACAGTTTTCTACAATCTGCTTCTGCATTGCCAGCCATCTAGCTGACATCACATTTAAGGGCACCCATCAGTCTTTGAAAGCAGACATCCATGCAAGATAGAGGAGGCTGAGCATCTGATATGTGCTTGGGACCTGGCTTTCCAAGTACAAACGAGAAGGCACAGAAAATAAAATGTAAAATAGAATCTGACTTTCTAGAAAACATCACTTTAATGGATCATCACACAGATCCTGAGCCCACAAAGATGAAGGCAGTGCACAGCCAAGAGGCTTAACTACAGCTGAAGCCTCAGCACCATGCATCAGACAACCACAGGACCACATCATGAAAATGAGTCACCAGCAGTAAGACCAAGGATCGTAGGAGATAAAGTTGAATAATCAGACTGAATTTGGTCTGAACAGACTTTGTTCTTGATTAAACACATGTAGATTCTAAAGGCTGAGAAGCCCAAGAAAGCCTGCACTTGGCCAGAGGTCAGAGAGGAGTCTGTTGGGTGGAACTAGATAAGCCAAGAACCTATCACAAAGCTCACACTTGCAGGTTAGTAAGAGAGGGTCATGAATCTATTCTCTGGCATGAGAAAACAACTCTGTCTTAACAGAACTTGGTTCCCATGGAATCACTAGCAGACACAGCTCTGGCGCCTGCCTGCCTCACTAGCTCTGTGGAGCCAGAAGTCAACACCATGGTGAGGGATTGACTATAGGGTATGGCTCTGGGTGCCTCCCTCCAGAGAAGGAGTGCTGGGAATACTGTGAGAACCAGGTTGAGTGTGGTGAGGTTTTTCCCATTGAAAAATGGGAAACTGAGGAAACGAATCTCCCTGTCAGACTTTTTCTGAGGTTGACCTTGGGAGATAAATGGCCTCAGTTTTCTGCCTCCATGTTAGCTTACTCCCTGTCTCCAGAGACCCTGCATTTTTCTGCCTCCAGGGGGCTTGACATGCCTTAAAACATTAAGCCAGCTTCCCTGCCTCACCCTGCATTCCTTGATACAATGGCCCATGCTCTCTTATTATCTACATATCAATGTTCTACTTTGTCTAACAAATGACTTAAGGTCTCCCTATTTCCCCACCCATTCTGCTCATTTGATACATTGTTTTTCGACCCTTAAGACCCTCCCTGCCTTCAGGGTATTATTAATCCTACCAGTTAAACCCCTAACAACAGTTGCTAAGGAAGTTCCTACCTTTCCCAGTCCCTTTTATCTTTCTCCACCCCTTTCCTATCCATGTATGTTATTGTCAAGCCACTTCCATTTCTGATTTGCCACTTCCATTTTCCGGCCTTTAAGAGCTTGGGCATGGGGATGAATAAGGAATTTGAACCACCTTGCCACCACCAGCTTGGTTCCTGGGTCATCTCTCACACATCACTGAGTGAGCAGCAGCTCTGGCTGCCTCCGATCACATTCTCTCCAACCCAGAGTGTGCATGCCCGAGAAGAGGCACCCCCCCCCCCCCACACACACACACACACACTAGCCCAGCAAGGAGTTATTGCCTATCCTGGTTGATAGTGTCCCAAGTTTCAGATGGAGTCAAACACATCAAAGGGACCTTCCTCTTGACAGTAAGACCCCCACTTCTGCCAATAACATTTCTAAGGTAGAGCATCTGCCACAGACCTTTGTAAGAGCAAGAATGATTTAGCTCTGAAACCAAAGCTCCATGACTAAACCCACCACTGAAGGAAATATGTTTCAGAAGGCACGAGGAAGATCTTGGATATAAACTGTAAGACACTAGACAAGCTCATGAATTTCTCCCCTGGAGTCACTAGCACCTCCATGTGATTCAGCGAGATGGTCCTGCCTTGATCTGGTACCTTCTGCAAAGCAGCCTGACACAAGCTACTCCAGACTCACTGGACTCACTCCTGAGAATAAGCCTCTGTACAAATCCTTATAAGCTTGAGTGTCTGAGCAGTGAAGACATTCATGCTCTAATTCAGAATTATAGACAAGGTCTTTCAGTAGACAGTTGAGTATAAGAATGTGGGGGGGGAAATCTCGACCTATTTCCAAGACTTTGGGAGAACTATAGTGGTTGTCTATGGGGGTGGGGATGAGGACACAGACATTTGGTAATGGGAATGGTGAGAAAATAGAGATCTAGAGGCGATAGATTCCTTTTGGTCTGGGAGGTGGAGCAGTGGATAAAGCATTGGACTCTCAACCATGAATTCCTGAGTTCAATCTTTAGCAGCATATGTACCAGGGTGATGTCTGGTTCTTTATCTTCCTATCTTTCTCAAATTCTTTTTTTAAAAAAGAATCCTTCTTCCCATAGGTTTAGGGTCAGGAGAGGCAACTTTTTCATTCCTCCTGAAAGACATGACTTGTGAACAATCTCCGCAATCTAGATTTTCCCCTTTCCCTGTTATTTCTAGAGGAAAAACACGAAGAATGAACCAGAAAGGGGATAATAGTTGCCATCTCCCTTTTGGGAAGAAATTGATTCATAGCAGAGAGAGCACCTTGTGGGTATGTCATGGTTTCAGAACTGGACCCTACTTTCTGCAAACCAGTCCTCACCACATAAAATGCTGGCATTGTCACTCAACTTTCCCCTACCCCACCTGCCTGGGGCAATCAGATCACCGCTGGTGCAAAGGCATGACGAGTGGTGTTCAGTTCCCACTACACAGAACAAGGTCTCTACTTCCTCCCATGGAATTTCACAATGTAGAGTACTAACCACTATATGATCACAACCTCCCAGGAAATTTCCAGGGACAACACCTGAGATGCCAACCTCAGACTACCCAACATACCAAATGCAGCGACCCCAGGTAGGCCTCCTTAGTCACTTAGAAACTAAACTATTATCTGGAACTTGTCTACTAACATCTGCTCAAGTGAGAAGTCACAACATAGGCTCAGATATATGAAAATTTTACCTTTAGGTCACCGAGTGACTTCCACACACAATTGTAGGGTGAGGTGATTGACGCCAAGAATACCTTAGTTCCCAGGAAGCTGTATACATGCTTTCCAGAGTCACAAAACTAAACTGCAGGAGGACCTTTATTCTTGGATGCCTATAAAAAATGGGTCACAGTGATGGTGGGTGCTATGTGTGAGACATGCTGAAATTACCAGGATAGCAGTTCCTCCTGTGAGCTTAAGTCTTACCTTCAGAGCTCCATGAACTAAGAGATGTGCTTCAGATGTGAGATGGTCAGAAGGTGTGGTTGGGAAGACAGGATGACAATTCCTGGAAGAAAAGAGCTTTCCATTCACTGTGAACTCAGGCACCATGATGCTCAAAAGCTCCTTGGTTCTGGGCTCGAAGGTTACTTGCACATTGGAGCAACCTGAAGCTATGATGAAAACAATGGCAAAAGAAAACAGAATAAAGTACAAAATTTGCCCTTTTAGGAGACCACTCCCCCAACTCACCACTACTCTGCAGGGCCGAGAGAATGGAATCCATGTGTAGTCCAAGGTAAAAGGGAAGATGGCTCCCAGTTAGCCTCTACTTTGTCAATAAAGGACAAAGAAGGTGTGAGTATTTCGTAGGGACACAGGCATACTGTTGTCTGTCTGCTGTAATAGTGCAAAGCTTCCTAATTATACCTCTAGGATCATCTTCTCCCATTAAAGACTGAGAAATTGAAAGCCACTCTTTGCTGAGAAGTCCTGGGTCAGTGGACACAGCTAGGAGGATGCATGAATAGGAAAAAAAATCAAGGAATACTTATGACAGATTTATTCCATGGATGCAAGAGTGATTCAATATATAATTCAGTTACTGTTGAACACAACACAATGACAAGATGGACAAGTCACGTGATCCTAACAGATGGAAAAGTTTTTTTGTGTGAAGAGATTCAACAACCATTAAGACTATCAATGAATGGGCAGGGGAGGACAGAATAACGGTTCTGCAAAAAGACTTTCATGCCTGAGGTTCTGAGGTCCCTGCTTCAATTCCAAGCACCACCACCAGTCAGAACTTGGTGGGATATTTTGAGGAGGCTCACATTCCTTAAAACGTTAAACCAACTCCCCCTGCTCCACTCTGCATTCCTGATACAGCCTATCTACATAATCAGTTTTGCCTGAAAGATCCCCACCCATTCCATTCCTTTGATCTATCTTTGGAGACCCTCCCTGCCTCCAGGGTATCAATTAGTCTCACCAGTTAAAATGCTCGCAACAGTTGCTATGAAAGTTTCTACCTTCCCAGCCCGCTTTTGCCTTTCTCCACCCCCTTCTCCTAGCCATTTCCGTTTCTGACTTGCCACTTCCAGCTACGACCTATAAAAGCCTTTGCTCTGATTAATAAAGACATTGTATTGCCTAGACTGCCGCAAGTTTGGTTCCTGAGTCATCTATCTCCCACGTTGCTGAGTGAGTAGCAGCCCAGGCTGACTCTGGTTGAGTTCTCTCCAACCCAGAGAGTACATGCCTGGGAAGAGGCACCCCTATGCTAGCCCAGCAAGAACTTGGTGGTGCTTTGGTCCTGTCTCTATCTTGTCTGTATCCACTGTTCAAACAAAAATATTAGAAATACTATTAAAATGGGGATAGAAGTAACATACCTCAAGATAGCAAAGGATTCACCATACGAACTTCAAGCTAACATCAGACTCAAAACTGAAGTTTTTTCTCTAAGTAGAGCAAGACAAGACTGTCCAATTCACCATTGTTCTCTAACACTGAAGTCTTAGCTATAACAATCAGGCAGGAAAAAAGAATCCAAACTAGCAAATATGCTACTGTTTCAACGTCATTATATAAGACTTCTTGTGTCATTCCAGAGCAGACTTGAATGTAACTCCACAGCAGAGTGAAGTCCAAGCAGATGGTGCCATGGTACCTTGAATAGTCAAGAGTTCTGCTCCATGTCCCAAGCATAAAGCACTGACCCTCACCAGCAGGAGCTGTCAATTTATCAAGAACACACAAGTGACTACTGGTGTCCAAAGCCAGATTATGGACACTTAGTGGCCTGCAACCCAACTTGCATTGACCTGGTGCCATGGTTTACCAGTACTCCCTCCCATACATCTCAGACCAAAAGCAGGTGGACTACCCCATCAAAAGCCAAGATGATCCAACTCATTCTATTCTAGATTCATTTTCTCCTACAAAACTCATTTCAATATGGCCCCAGGGTGAGAAGTGAAGGGGTCCTGCTAGAAGGTAGACAAAGCAGGAAAACACTGTAGCTTGTGCTCCCATTTACTTTTCTAAGAGGCAGACATGCTCTTCTACCCAAGTGACAAAAACCAATGGAGCAATGACCCAAGGGGTTAAGGGAAGTCAATCCACTGATGAAGCAACCTAACCAGCACATTCACTCCATGGTCCAGGAAACCATTCTCAGATCTGCTCTCACAGTGAAGGGAGAGAGATTAGATACTGAGGGGCCAGAGAGATTAGATACTGTGTTGCTTATCAGGTCAGATAAGCAACACAGAGTCATGGTGACCCTCTTGACTACTGATATGAAATAATCAAATATTCCTACAGTCTACAAGAAAGGTGACTCAATCATCTTCCTCTTGTTTTCTGACTATGAAAAAAGTGAAAGCCAGAAGTAAAGGAGATTGAGAGATTGAGAGGTCTGCTTCCATGCAGAGTGCATCAGACATGCTGAGCTACTTCTCAGCTTCAAGAACATTCCACCTGAATTGGTCATTTCTGAATGGGGGCTTCCTTGGCCCTGGGCAAAAGAAAAGGTGGCTGAGCAGGGAGTCCCTACATTACAGACAGCACATTCATACATTCAGCAGGGGAAATATCACTGAGCTGATACCAATCCCACCAATTAAATACTTAAGTCAACATGCCCAGTAAGACCATTTCAAGGGCCAGGTGGTGACCCAATCAGTAGAGTGCATGTTACTGTCTAATCACGCATGAGGACCTATCTTTGCACACCTAGTTCCCACAAATGGGGAAGCTTCCTAAGGGGTGTGGTGCTGCAAGTGAAGCTTCTTACCTTTTCCTTTCTCACATTCTGTAAAAAAAAAAAAAAAAAAAAAAAAAACAAGTGCTGCCAGAACTGGGCCTCTTGATAATCCTGTTTAGGGGCAGGAAGACCCTTCCTAGCTCATAGAATACCACATCCAGACAAGTCACATTAGAAAGAACTGATGAATTAGCTCTGTCTGCCGAACTCTGGAGAGCCCACCCTGCCTGATAAGCTGGAATATACACCAGATGATGAGCTCCAGATAAAAAAGTTACCTCTTGCTGACAAGTGTGGTAACTGGTGGGTAATAGCTTATGGTAAACTCATCTTACCCCAAGCCGTGGCCAAACACCTGCTACAGCCTATACACAGAACCACCCATATGAAGCAAAGGAAGCAAGAAGCTAGCCTGAGAATCCACAAGAGCCAACTAAGGAAAGTTGCAGAATGCAAAGCCTGCAGACTTGCAAATGCTAGCAACCAGCCCATAACTCCTGGGGTGCATGAGAAAAGGAACCAGACCTGGTGCCTACTGGGAGATAGACTTCACTGAGGTAAAACCTGGAGGGTATGGGTATAAGTATATGTTAGTGTTTGTAGATACCTTTTCAGGAAGGACTGAAGCATTCCCAACTAAGAGAGAGATGGCCCAGACAGTGGCATAGAAACTACTTGAGATTTTTCCCAGGTTTGGTATGCCCCTTCAATTAAGCTCAGATAATGGTCTAGCCTTCACTTCCCAGGTAACCCAGAACTTAGTAGGTGTCCTTGGGGCAAAACAGAAATTACATTGCGCCTACAGGCCCCAAAACTCAGGACAGGTAGAAAGGATTAATAGAACTCTAAAAGAGACCTTAAAATTAACTATGGAGACTGGCATGAACTGGGTAACTCTCCTTCCCTTTGCCCTTTATAGAGTAAGGAATACCCCCATACTGCAAATACCCCCATTTGAGATCATGTTCGGTCATCCCCCTCCCACAATCCCAGCCTTGAGATCAGACTTGCTCGCTGATATTAATGATCAGGATCTGCTTGCCTCTTTACAGACAATAGCTTGAGTCCAAAAGCGTGTGGGGCCACGACTGAGAATGATATATGAAGCTGCACCTCCTCCAGACCCTCATCCCTTCCAGCCTGGAGACTCGGTCTTGGTGAGACGCCACCAAAAAGACACTTGAGCCCCGGTGGAAAGGACCTTATACTGTCATCCTAGCCAACCCCACGGCCCTGAAGGTGGACGGTATAGACCCATGGATCCACCACTCCCACGTCCGTGCAGCAGAGACAAGGAGTTCAAGACCAGATGGCAACTCAAGTCTTGTCCCCAAATACCTACTCAAGCTCCAGTTCCTCCATTTGTGACTCTGCACTCTTTCTCTCCTGGTGACTCTGATCTTGGTTTCTGCTACTATTGCTCCTCAAACCCCATTGACCGGGACAGTAGTTAGAAACAGATTGGCCCAAGATTGGGCCCTAGACGTTACAAAAGACAAGGAGGGAATGTGGAGGTTACACAGCCGTTACACTGAAACCAACTGTTACTTGTTAGAGACTGTTAAACCAATGGTTCCTTGTTACAGCCATTAAACTGAAACCAACTGCTCTTGTTCCGTGTACTATAAAATAAAAAGTGGAGAGCAAGAACGTTGCAGAGTCATCGCAGACTCTCCCCTTGTGTGGAAGGGTGTCAGCGGCCCAGGCTTAAGCTTGCTAATAAAGGCTCTTGTGATTCTGGTCTACCTTGAATGAGATCAGGACGCGAACTTCTGGGCACAACAATGGGACTATCCCTCAAATCAGATTCCTCTCTCCACCACTGGTCATCTCCAGGAACAGCATTATAAAACTTCTTTGGGTCTCTACACAGCCTTGCCTTCAATGTGGAACAATGGTAGAACTGTCCCACCACTCTCCAAAGGGAGGCTGGGTCAACATACTCTGCCACTTGAAGACGGGTCCTGAAAGATGAGTGCAGTCTGGAATGTTCCTAGCGATGAGCATGGAATTTGAGCTCAGACCTACAGGGATGCAGAGGTTACAAAGGCTCTTGTGCCGAGTATGAATAGACATGGGTCCTAGATCAGATTTATGGGACTAAATATATATATTTATATAGAGAGAGATGTAAATAAATACAGTTAATGGTATTTATATACTTTTCCCATATTTGCTCTGATCTAACTTTCTAGCCCTATTTCCAGTTCTGACCATCTCCCCCAGGTAATACCTTTAGCCCACCTGCATTGTCAGGTTCAGGCAAAAGTTAAGTAAAGTCATGGCCCCCTTAGAATATACCAAATAGACTTCCTAGCTTTTTCCAAAATGGAGGCCCCAAATCTCATCTGCTATATTCTTACTTTAGGATCCTGATTATTAAACAATTTGTTCTGCTTTATGTCAATGCTTTTCAGTTATCAAAGCTGTAGATTCTACCATGGCACCAACCTAACTTCCTGGACAGACAAGCTCACCAATGCATCCTGGAACCCTATCACTCTAGAGCCCTGCCCCACTACAGAAAGATAGATACAGGCTGGGCATATGGACTCACCTGCCAATGTGTATGTCCAGTGGAGAAGCAATTACAGAAGCCAGACCTCCCACCTTCTACATCCAATAAAGATCTTTGGTCCATGCTCCCAGAGGGATAAAGAATAGGAAAGCTTCCAGTGGAGGGGATGGGATGTGTTAACTCTGGTGGTGGGAATTGTGTGGAATTGTTTTCCTCTTGTCATTTTCTGATCACTATAAATCAAAAATCATACTAGGAACAGCTTTTCTGACCTCATTAATAAATCAGGGGAATCAATATCAGTAGCTTCCATCATCAGGAATGCATGTCACCACTGCTTACAAAGCCTGCCAGCCTGTCAACTCAGGGAGGTCATTAACTTCACAATGACAACTGACCAAATCACACCACAGCCCTCTCATTGTGCCTATTGACACATTTTTGAAGAGATCTTTACTCCAAGCGAAGCAACTAATATTTCATGTAAGGGAGCCACCACAGTTCATTTCAGTTTCATCAGGGACTGTTTTGCAAAGTGGAAAATAAAATGGGTTTCTTCAGTATCTCCTGTAGAATTCCAACTTCTTAGTTACACTATTCTTGTGCAAAACTGGAGGTGGGGTAGACAATGACCCTCACACAATCTCATAGGCAAGGTTCCTAGGGACAGTCACCTTACCAGGCCCCAATAGGTAGCCAATGACATTCCCACATATCTGGTTACAGGCATCTCCATGAAAAGGCTTAACAGTGTCAGCACAAGGTCTAGAGAGAAACTAAATGCTTCAGACACATCTACCGAGGGAACCAACCACCGCTCTCAAGTATGAGTGAGGAGCAAAGAACTCCCATTTGCAACTTAGTCACTGGGCCAAGAGGAAACTACTCTCCTCTGACAGACCTGTGCAGAGGTGTTTTCCCTCATGTCTCTATTCAGGGAAGGAGGAGGGAGCAGGGGATGTAGAGGCAGAAAGGCCACAGCTCCTGGCCTGGTAGGCAGTCCCAAACACAAACGACCAGCCAGACCTAAACTATCACATTCTCCATGTAATATCAAGTCGAGAATCTGGGAGTGAGAGCCTGTGAAGACAAGAAGGTCCAATGCCCAGAGAGAAAAGTGTACAGAGTGGAGAGCAGAGAGCCACCATGGCAGCATGGCTGCGCTAACTTGTTGCCCAAGAGGCCGAGCCTCAGTTCACCTCCTACATCGTGGTCACAGCCCCCAGGGCAGCTCCAGCTCCCCTCCATGGCATCTAATCTCCTCCAACGCTGGGAAGGACAGACTAAGGGTGTCACAAGCATAGGCTCTCCCTCCATAACGAGCTACTGCTAATTGGGCAGCTGAAAACCCTACCCCGTATACTCTCATGATTGCCGGAGTTCAGTGTCTGCTCACAGCTGTGCTGGGGTTTCCCTGTGGCTTCCCCCAAGAGGCAACAAGGAGGCCGCTGAAAGGCCATCCCACCTGAGACTTGACTATGCAGGAAGGCACTTCCCAGACTCCAGCAAGCTGCAGAATTTGTTTTATAATTTTTTTTCGAGAGATTAATGGTTTTTACAGTTGACAAATGTAGTTTGTACATGTGTAACATTTCTGTTTTCTACATAAAAATGCAAGATCCTCCTCTGTTATGTTTCAGGACCTGAATCTTCCCCTCCACCCCAGAGTCTTTTACTTTGGTGCAATACACCAGACCCAGCTGACTGCAGAATTCACTGGTGACTCACATCAAGCAGTGTGAAAACTGGACAGAGATCAGAGGGCCTGCTCTTAGGGAAATTTAAAGTCTTTCAGTGACTTCAAACACACACATACACACACACTTCCCTCGTAACTACATAGATTTAGTTTTTAAATTTTTAAATTATCTTTATTTGATAGGCAGAAGTCAAGGGAAGGAGGTGAGAGAGAGGGAGAGGGGCAGAGACACCTGCAAAGTTTTCCCCCTGCAGGTGGAGGCCAGGGACTTGAACCCAGGTTCTTAGGCATGTAACGTGTGAACTCAACCAGATGCACCACCACCCAGCCCCTGTAAATTTACATTTGGTATCATTTCATTAAAGTCTCCTCACCCCAAATAATTCAAGTATGACCCTAACACCAGGAGCCGAGAGTCCAACGTCATCATTGACTTGTGTCTCCCCCAACTTTGTTTCCTGTCAGGACCTCTGCAGACAGTGGAAACCCCTCATTCTGTGGACTTTGGGAGAATTTCTGAGCCAAGGAATACAGTGACTTAAGACTTTCAAGGTCACACGAAAAGCTCAAGATGAAAAACAGGTAGTGACCCGACTGACTGAACTTCTGCCCCCAGCCCACCCCATAAGGAACGTGTCCATCTGTCTAAATGTGCTCAGTCATATTATGTGTCCACTCCTGGTGAATCCTCCATCCATAGGGCAGTCTGATCCAGGTCAAGATTTGATTTCTTCCCACAAAACACTTCATCAGGGCCTAGGACAAGGAATACAGAGATCTTCAGGAGGGGACTCCTCTAGGAAATCAGAAAGGAGAGAGCAACCTACAGACATGCGATTTGTCTATAAATGAGAAAATGAAGAAAAAGAGCTAGGAATTGATAATAGATCCATCCCTGGAAGGATCCATCCCTCTAAGACTGACAGCCAAGACCCAGGAAGCTTTTCTTGGTTAAGCTCTCTCCTGCCAGTTGAAGACAAGACCTGGCGAATCTTTGATACTGGAGGTTAGCGGCCTTCATATAATGGCTACCTAGGCACAATCTCACATCGAGTCTGTGAGATTCCACTCCTGTCACCTGAGACCAGCTAATAGTTTGGGTTTCTCTCTTCCCACAAAAACCTTTGTCCAGGACTTCGGACAAAAAACATACAACTTTAGCCGAGTACTGGTACAGGCACATTCTTGGACATCTGGCAGGCAGGGAAAGAACCTATTGTGTAAGGGGTTGGGTCTAGCCCCATGAATGTCCAGAAAAATAGCAGCAATGTTAAGTCAAGAAAGGGACACTTGAGACTGAAATTTCAGACAGCCAGAACGTGAAGGTGAAAGACAAAGTCAGGGACCCCAAAACCCTCAGGTGCTGCCTCACATGACGCTGCCAATGTTTCCTCCTGGGTTGGAGATGCAACTTAGAATTTCCTTCAGAAGTGGGAAGAAATTCTGAGGACCAGGCGACAGCACACCTGGTTAAGCGCACTTGGTACTGTGTGCAAGGACCAGCTCAAGGATCCGGGTTTGAGCCCCCCGGCTCCCCATCTGTGCTTCACAAACAGACCAAGGAGCTATCCATTGTGATGCCCCTATGAAGGCCACCCTGACAGGGTCCAGAGATGCAGCCTGAGATAAGGACGAGTTCTCATTTTACCTTACAGATGGCTCCACTTTCCCATCCTGCTGACTTACCTCCTAAATGCTGGCAACTCAATTCCTGGGGGGGGGGGGGGGGGGAGTCACTTCTCCCTCACCCCCCCATGCAATCTATATAAAGTCCCCCCCAAGAACCTGAAATCCAGTCCTCAATTATGAGCCACCAATGACAAGATCCATACCATTCCTGTCTTGTCTACAACTCCCAACCCCCAGCAGCAGTGTCCATCTTGGCCATGAGCCAGACTCCAAAGAGATAATTATAAGTCAGGTCTCTTTTTTATAGAACCAAAATGGGCCTAACTTTTGTGATACTGTACAATGGCTCACAATAGTAATTCGGACATGTTTAGTGTATGGCTGATGTCAGGCTGATGGATTTACATAAGCCAAGTTACTTAACTTGCAGACGGCTGGAAGTCCAGCCCCCATCCCCATACCCCCCCCCCACACACACACACACACACCAGCTCCTCACATGGGTCCTGGCTTAGTTTCCCAGGACCCACATGCTGCTTTTGACCAGAGAAACACACGGATCTCTCAACTTTTGGTGGCTCATGGACTCATGGGCCTGGCTTATTGTTACCTCTGTCGATAATTGCCTATCTAGCTGTACCCAAAATGCACCCTTACATTCCACTGTACCACTGTAGTAAACCTTTGATTGTCTTAAACCCGTGCCAAGCTGTGCCCCAGATGAACGAACGCCATGTAATAACCTCGAGTGCTCTAAACTCAAGCTGAATAGCCATGCTCCCAGCAAAGTCTTTTTATTTTTTTAAATACAATATATAATGAGGTCGGAGAAAAGATCTAGGGCACTAAAAGTGACTCCATTTTGGACACCCTCTGCCATGTTAGCCACCCTGAATCCAACCAATCTGAGACAAGCAGGAAAGTCCCCAAATGTTAAGGAGAACAGCTGTTGACCCAAAACCAACTGTTCCTTATTCCGTGTAAACATGCCCACCTGTACCCACCCTGTGCTAACTATAAAAAGCTGAGCTGAGGAATGTTCAGGGTCGCAAGACTTCCCCTGTGTGGAGGCTCTTGGGACCCAAGCTTAAGCTTGCTAGTAAAGGCTCTTACACTTGCATGTGACTCTGGACTTCCTTGTGTGTGATTCGGGACCCGAACCTCTGAGCATGACTCCTTTTCCAGTCCAGTTTTATGGGAATGTGTCACGTTAGGGGTAGAAAGAAAGCTCAAATGGCAGAGCACACACCTTACACAACACATGAGACCCTCGGCTCTCTCCCCAGCCTCACACCGGGAGCACCGTGGACAACACCAAAGAGATTCCCTAAAACAATGGTGCCCCACAAGGAACAGAAAACTGGACCAGGGATAGCAGTCAGCAGTATTAAACATGGGTGGGGCGCTGGGCTAATCTCAATGTGTCACCTTAGGAAATAGTCTCTGGGAGTCGGGCAGTAGTGCAGCTGGTTAAGTGCACGTGGCTCAAAGTGCAAGGACCAGTGTGAGGATCCCGGTTCAAGCCCCCAGCTCCTCACTTGCAGGGGAGTCGCTTCACAGGTGGTGAAGCAGGTCTACAGGTGTCTTTCTCTCCCCCCGTCTTCCCCTTCTCTCTCCATTTCTCTGTCCTATCCAACAATAACAATAACCACAATAAAACAAAGGGAATAAATAAAATCTTAAGAAAATAGAGTCTCTGTAGTTCAGTGGTAATGTCCATGTCCCTCTCTCTCTCTCTCTCTCTCTCTCTCTCACACACACACACACACACACACACACACACACACACACACACACACACACACACACACACACACACACACACACACACACGAGAAGCCTGTGGAGATCATTCACCCAGTAAAGAGCACACCTTCCCCTGGCTCTAGACCCACGGGAGAGCTACACACTCAGAGGGAGCTTCACAAGGAATGGGCTTGTACTATTCTCCCTCCCTCAGTAAAAAGGTCAGTGGACAAACCAAGGCAAAGATCGCTTTCTAGGAAATGAGAAAGGAACCACACCTGACAGTGGGTTTTACCTCAGTGGTAAGAGCAATGCACAAATGAAAAATGATTTCCTACAAGGGCTGCTCCAGTCAACCCCATCTCCAGGGTCACCCCTATCCCTCCTGCTAAACTTTCTAGGTCTATTTCTATCCAACTGAGTATCAAATAGGCAATGGAGGAGACTCCAGAAGATTTCCCAGTTCAGTGACTGGGCATGCTTCACTTTGTGAAAGGAGCAGCTGAATGTAACGCCATGACACAGTCGACCTGAACTTGAGAGTCTCCTGCTTGTGCCATGTGTGCAAAGGTGATTGGCAAATGGAGGCAGAACCCATTTAAAATGAAACCTTTAACAGACTCTCCGGTCTCAAGAATCAGGAATGATACTAGGACTGCACAAGGTGGGCAGAGCAAGCGAACAAACTTTTCTAGAAAGCCAGATGTCTACAACGCGCGAATCTGGGGGTTAAGTCAAGGGATAGACCTATGTTTCCATCTTTGATGGCCAAACATGTTCTGAAGCAACACTTCACGCATGAGCAATTACCCAACCATCCAGAAGTCACACCTGTTCCCAATTCGCGCACGCCATACCCAGGAATAGCCATATTAAATTCTAGGATTCCTAACTCAGAGTCCTCATCGAGAAAGGTCACATAGTATTAATGCGACCACTTATTAGGGAGACTATTAATAGCAGTAAGCTTAAACTTCAAATGCAGATATATAAGTACTTCAAAGATGTATACATATACACATACTTTCAAAAAGTAGCATGTATCCAAGAATGTTTTTCTCTTCAGGTTTCTAAATGAAGAGCTTATTCTAAATGGAGAGCTCTATGCCTTTCCACCTTCCCATAGCAAACTCCCAGGACCAAGTTCCCATTCGTGTTTTCCGTGACTTCCAGAGAAAAGCAACCTGGCATTAATAGTCCACAGGTGAGAAGTCAGAAACTGGCTGGTTCTCTCCGATGACAGGGTGACCCTGTTGCTGAATCTGTTATCAGCGGGAACCCTGGTCCCATTTGACTGTGATAGCTCTGCCCGCCCAGGACTGCCACCACAGCGGCTGGGTGACTTCAGAGGCAGTTGGTAGCAGGAGCCAGTAATGAGTGATGCCCGAGAGGTTTTTAGAACAAGTTTAAGTTGGCACCAGAGACAAAAGGGTTAGACACATTCCCCACTGCACCCTGCAAACAGAACTTCACTTAGACTAGGCAACTTTGCAAGGTGCAGCGCCTAATACCGACGTTTCTGAGGAAGAGCCAGAGAAAAATTTAGTTGTCCATCCCTGAACACTGACCCCTCCCCTCTCAACTTGTATTTTGACTCTGGGGACTCAAGTGACCTGCAGAACAGACCAGAAGGAAAACAATACCAAATCATCAAATACCTGACCTATAGCTTACATCTGTCAACAGATGGGGCAGCGGACTCTCCCCTCCAAGTCTACAAGACAGAAATAGGACTACATCCTGTGCACAGCTGACCAGAGACACTGAATTCCCTTATAGACAACTCAGTGTGGGTGTTTGTATGTGGGAGGGGGGTAGTCTTCACAACTCTCAAGACTCCTCCAGAGAGAAGCCTTCAGCATAGCTCCAGAGATGAGTCTGATGGAGCTACAAGTGGTAGGGAAACCGGTGGCAGAACCTGGTTTAGGCCAAGGCCACCAGGAGCCTGCACATGGAGGCTTTCACCCCCCCCCCACCCCAACCCCTTGAAGACAGGTTTGTGTCCATGTTTCAGGGTCACCTCCTCAAGAGGAAAGGACTCATCTGTGGAAGCAGTAAACCAAAGGTGACCAGGAACATGGCACACCTTGACTAAACCACCATGCAGAGCGCTGAGCGCCATGGACGGCCAGTTCCCAGCAGGGATGACAGATATGAGCAGCAAGAGCCATGTGTATACTGACGCAGGGCTCCCTGAGCTCGGCCACCGCACGGACCACCTCACAGGAGCAGGTGGACAGTCTCATCATGCAGGTTGCTGAGCATGGGCTGTTGGAGCAACCCAGCCAGTTACCAGAGGGCCCGGGCTGTGGGCAAGGTTCAGGCACAGCCAGAAGACTGGTCGTCTTGCAAGAAGGCTGAGAGAAGAAAGCCTCCTGGAGGCTCACCGCCCCGAGGAAGTAGCAATGATGCGGCCACATGGGCCCGCCAGAACGAAAGACCTCCCTCTGCTGACCCCAGGGCCCGGCTTCCCTTCTCAGCCTCTCCGTGCCCGCTCCGTGAGACGGTCGGCACTGCCTCCATCCTCATACCCATGGCTCTTGTGAAGAAAACCAGACACAGGTCCTGACCTTGATATGTTGGTGTCCTTACACTGGATGGAGTGGGGAGCCTTGCTGTGTTGGAGGCAGCCCGGGAGGGGCTTGGGCTGTGCGCCATGCAGCTTAAGCTTCTTCCCTGGGGACGCCCACGTGCTGGGTGTTCAGAGAGCCTGAGCACGTGGGTGCAGAGCTCCAGGGGTAATACTGGGGCAATGGCAGGGGCTCAAAGGGCTATGGTTGTTTGCCCGGATTCATGGTTTATAGTAAACAGTAAAACACAGTAATGTGTCCATATTGTAACATCTGTTTTCCACATTAATTCAACCCCCACTATGTCCTCCTCTGCCATCATGTGCTGGGACCTGAACCTCCCTCCCCTCAACCCCCCCGTCTTACTTTGTTGCAATCTACCAACTAAAACATTTAAATAATTTAAATCCTTAAAAAAAAAAAAAGAATGGTGAGTACCCAAAATGCATGGTCTTACAACCCTGCTGGATCAGTCCTGAGGGAAAAAAAGATCAGAGTGAACTAGGATTCTCACACACTTTTGCAGAGGCTCAACTTCATACACACTTATTCATAGAGCAATCAAAGCTGAAATCTCATCCACAGCCTTCAAAGGCAGGAAGTCTCAAGACAATAGCCCCAGAGAGGACACCTGAGGGACAAATGTCAGGCAGACCCAACCGGTGTTCTGATCAGCCATGGGGGTGAATTTACTATTTGCCCATGTGTCTAATTCTAGAAGATCCTCTTCGGCTGAACGGACCCTGATGTCTTCCCCCTGGATCAACATAGCACACTGCACACCCTCACCTGAGGCCAGACAAGCTTAGCACAGCAGGACAAAGTATCAAACCCATCTCACTCTGCTGCCCCTCAATCCTGGGATTTGACAGGAGAGAGAAGTGACTCCCAGTGAAGCTTCATTGCAATGGCTGCTGAGTCCATCTTTAAGACTGAACTCCCCCCCCCTTGGTGAAAGGATGAATTCATTGTGTTTGAGAGAAGCGAAGTTCTTAGCTCACAGAGGAAACCTTTTATATTCTTCTAATGGCCACAAGTATAGAAGAACAGAGATGAAAAATATTTGGGCATCATCAATGCTCGCAAAGAAGCCACTGAGGTGGATGGAATGTACCCATGTGCCCGTGAACTGGCGTCAACAGAAGCCAGCATGGCTAGAGCTGTAGAGCCCCAGTGACCCCTGGCCTCTTCAGGACAGGCTACTGGAGTGCAGACTCGGACCACTCCATGTCTAGATTGATTTTTCTCAAGTCACACAACACAGGGCAACTATTAAGCAAAACAAATCCAACGGAGGAAAAATCGCCACCCTCGGATTTCAGGTAAAGCACTCTTCAGTTCTAGTTCAGTGAGGATCTGCTCAGTAAAAACTCAGGATTTCTGCCTTCACTAACACTTTGAAAAACTGTTCTCCTCAATATCTGCTTGTAAGATGGTTAGATGGAAGATATAAGCTCTCTGACCAAAGAAGTTCAAGAAGTTACAAATTACCTAGAAGGATCTAGACACAGACTTATCCGTATCCTATTTCCAAAAGACAGCAGTGATGTCTCCAAGGAACTTTCACCATGAGGAGCAGGGAGAATGCAAACAGGCCCGAGCAGAAACATCAAGATAACAAGGACCAAGATCAAGCACTAGCTCTCACCTGGAGCCCGCCATTGTATGAAGGTTCAGGTGTTCCACCATCTAACATGGCACACACAGAGAATTCACTTAGTCGCGTGAGAGGTCATCTTTGAGAAGGGATGGCAGCTGAGTGTGACACCACTCTGGCTGGTTCACACTTGGTGCTGGAATGAGGCAATGTCTTAGGTAAGAAAAATATAGAGGTGAAAGGTCATTTCTCCTGAGAGTCCTATGCCAAACACCTTTCTCCAGGGCTAGGCTGCTTCTACTCAGCCCTAGAGTCTACTACATGTCCACAGGTGACTTATCTATAGTGGCTGCTCTGAGGGAGGGATTCAGAAAAAGCAGCTTTTTCATGAGAGACTAACAAATCTCTTGCTTCCTCCTGAGACTAGTATTACTGTGGCTGAGGGTGATTAAACATGACAACTGGCTATCATTTCCATCTTCAATTAAGAATCTAGCATCCTCATAACCTGTCCTGCATGAAATGAGACCTCTAACTAGCCAAGTACTGAACACCCCGGACATGGGAGCAGGGCATTCCAGGAAGCTCTGGAGTGGGAGTGACACACATGGGTTGGAGAAAAAAAGCTTCCTGCTCCTTTCTCTTCCAAAAAGAGCCTTTCATAGTCCTCTGAGCAAAAACCACACAGGGTCTGAATTTCAGGAGCAGAAGTATTGCTACAATCTAGTTAGGGTTGGAGGGCTTTCTACTATGAGAGCATAAATGTTCTATTTCTGCTCAGACCTTAAAAATCAAGGTTGCCCTGTTATGTGATACCCTCTTGTAGTCCAATTTGGAAAATTCGAAAGAAAAACAAAGTCAAATGCTCAGCCACTCATTACAATGTGGCAGTGACACCAATAGGCACAAAATATGAAGGCTGCCAAAGGTGGGAGTCAAAAATCCATTCATCAAAAACACCATCAACAGCAACTCTGAACCAATTCTCATCAGAAAGCAGTTGAAGATCCTATCAGATTCAACAGTCGCTTAGAAGTTCTATGAACACAAAGGACTCAAATGCAATGGGAGGCTTATTGTATTTCTCCCCAGATCATCAGCCTGGCAGAAATACACAGCCTACGATCAAATGCAAGAGTCGACAACATGGCATTCATGCGAACGTGGGCACCTATACCCGGTATTTTCCCTTCTTTGCGAATGAGGAGGCCTGTTACAGAGCTCCACAGTGGAGAGTAGCACAATGCCTAGTATCAAGGTGTGGATGGAGTAGGCGTTTGTTCAGTGTTAAGCATTGTTTGTAGTTTTGTGTAGACAGATGGAGTACCTGAAAGCAAGCGTCATTCATTACAACAAACAATGCTGTGTTGGGGCACTCATCTTCACCCAGGGCCATGTTGAAAAAAAGGATAGTAAGAACTAGGGATGTGTCTAGATTGTCTTCCCCCTGCGGGGGAGGGGGGCGGGGCTCCATCAAAGGAGACAAAACAGGAAGCTTTACTTAATGCTGACAGTACGTCCATTCAACCTCCCTGCAGAAAAATAGGCATCCCACTGCAAGGATCAAGACTTCCAGGCACATCTTTCCATTCTTCATCTCCCCGTACGCCTAGAGTCACATGTCAAGAGTATGGGGTGACCCGTGGCTCTGCCAAGGGGCAAATTCAAGACAGAGCAGGTACATTCAGTCAGCAGATACTGTGATGTACTCTTACTAGGAGAGCAAGGGATCCTGAGGGGTTGAGGAACTCGGTTTCCTGGATACACAGCCCAAGCTGACAGGTAAAAGCACCACAGACGTCGAGACCCTAATATTCCGTCAACAGGAAAATAGGCTGCATGAGGTGGGGAGTTATGATGTAAGTAGCTCATCTTGAAGCCAGGGTATCGAGGCAGGGCACAGTTAATCCAGCAGAGGACATGCCCCCTTCCCCTCTGAGGCTCCAGAGTAAGGCCTGGCACTGTGGGATAGATAGCATCCAAGAGGCTCCCGCAATGGAGCAGCAATCTGGCTGTATCTCCTGGCTCTCCCATTCTTCCAAAAAGCAGAAACAGGGAGGCTGTCCAGAACATTAACCATGCACTAAGGACAGGGTTCAGATTGTGCATTCCCCCAGAAAACGGAGATTCAACTCGATGACATCAAAGCAGCTTCTAAAAAGAGCTGAGTCAGATGCTAGTTGTAGAGTAGAACACGCTGACAGATCCTGCGTAAGGAGAATGACTTATTCAGCAACTTCTTAAGAGCATTCACATGTCAATATGGCAGTGAAACTTTCCTCGCAGCCATTAAGCAGAATGCTGTGGTTGCCACCCACGGATCTTACCCAAGAGTGACCCATTGCAAAATTCTGCCATCCAGGTGTCCAGAATGTAAGGAAATAAGTACCTCTCAGGCCTCTAACATGGTGACCATGTGTTATCAGAGCAACAGGACTTATGACAGATAGTACATTCAAGGGGATCCATGCTAATTCATTCAAGTCTGTATTTCAGACAGACTCACTCTTCCACTGGAAGCACTACCCAAGAAAAAACTTCAAACACAGGTGTGCCTTGAAAAAGCTGTGACATACAACACAGCACTGAATATCAGAGCTGGGTATAGGAATGTAGCTGAATATAAAAGGTCCACCCCCCTCAATTCTCTATACCCCAGTAACTTCCGGAGGGGTCTATCATGAGTTCAACTGACTGTATGAAGGGACAAATGCAGATATTTATCTTCAAAAAAATTTTTTTCCTGTCTAGAGCAAGGCAGGAGCACTGTTCATATCTGACTTCCAGAAGAGTTCTGTCTCCCTGGTGACCTAATGCATAGTCAGTCTAAGTCCAGTCCCATTCTCAACTTCTCCTGATAAAGAGGCCAAGATGAAATGGAACTTCAATCGTTCACAGCAATACAAACCCCACTTCCCCTGGGGTGTGGAGAGAGACTTCTGGGAGGTGTAGCTAGGAACTAATAGCCAAGGCTCCCCAAAATAAATACTGACAACCATCAAGTCCACAAGCCTCACTAAATTGCAGCTGGGACATCTGCAGACACTGAGGCCTCAGGTGGGTGCTGGTGAACATGGTCAAAGTGAGACGGGGTACAGGACTAAAGTCACACACCCAGAGACTGGGAGCTCCAGCAGAAAACTCTTGACACCATTTTGCCTCTGAGTAACAGTCAAGGCTGCACAGGGTGCTGACAGAGAAGGATCCACTGAGCTTCTACCCATGGCCTCAGGGGTTGAGAATCTGCTGAACTGACTGGTGGGGTCACACCACAGTAGGAAAATATTTACCATACCAGTCTGGTCAGTCTCCCAAGAAACCCAGGAAAAGTTCAGAAGGTGATTTGTTACAGCTGCAGCTAAAAGGTGATGGCAGCAGCTGACGGCCAAATGGTAAATGTGCTTCTTCCACCACAACTGCCACCCTACTAGCTACCCCTGCAGCTTAAATTCAGACAAATCTTGCAGGCAAGCCATATATACACTCTACAGAGAGTTAGAAACAGCTCACTAATATATAAATAAGTGGTCTAGTAATTATAAGAGCATCACCCATTGGCTCAGCAATAACCAGTACAATTAAGTGCACAAACAACTAGCAGAAACAGACTGCAGAACATGACTAATCAGAAAGACAAAGAGGACTCCTGTGTTGGTCTGCTTCTAAATTCTGCTTATAAGACCTTCTGTTTTGAGCATCACATTAGGTTCGCTTGTCTTACTTACGATGTGGTCTGTTTACATCATCACTGTTTTCCCTGGGTCCCGCCCTGCCTGCAGGGTATCGGCTTAATCCCCACTGGGTAGATGGAAGCTTTCTAGGTTCTGTTCCCACTCTTTTTTTTGCCCCGCCCCCTCTCCTAGTCATTTCCTTTCCCTTGCCACTTCCAGTGAAGAGACGCATAAAAGGCGATGTATCTGATTAATAAACGAGATACTGCTTCCCAGCTCAGCCATGAGTCCCTGGTTGTCTATCTCCCGCCCAGGAAGCTAAACCGGCAACTGGCGCCCCAAACTGGGACCGGCACTCCTGGACATAAGAGATTGAGACTGGTAAAAAGAGATTGGTCAATATAGATATAGACAGAGAGATATAGACAGGGACATAGAGCGGTCACCCAAAGACAGGCCAGCCAAAGAGCTGTCTTAATAGGTGGCCCAGGAACATGGTGCACAGCGGCTGACATTGTGACAGCACTGATTACACATCAGCGTCCAGTCACCAGGGAGCTCTGCTCTCCTCCCTGGGGCCAGAAAACAGGTCATAGAGCCGCTTCCCTTATCTCTGGGTGCCCAGAGCAGAGGGGCCAGTGAGGGGTGGGACATAGGTCAGCAGTTGCTCATCTGAGCTCATGAAAAGGTTTCAGTCTCTCCAGAGTTCAGCTTCCCCCACACATACTCCCAATGGATTGAATTGGGCGACAGGTCCACCCTGCATGGTTATAGCCATATCACCTCAAATGCACCAGGTATCCTCTGGCTTCAGAAGCAGGGCCTGGCCTTGGAGAGTGCTTGATGGGGAAAAAGCACAGGAAGCCTGAGAGGAGTGGCCGGAGATGGGCCGAGTACAACGGAGGCGCAGGACTTGCCCAAGAAGCAAAGCCAGAGAGTCAGCCAAATTGCCCATGTCTCCATGTCATTCTCATCTTCCCTCCAAATGAACAGTGTTATGAAAGGTCCTCACACATCAGCAGATAGGTGCAAAGCTCCTGAGCCTCTCTGTGGGCGGAGGTCGTCTGATTCCCATGGACCAGCACAGGCTGACAGGTATTCTGAACAAAGTGAGAGTTTACTATCTTAGAGCACCATTTTCCAGGCTCTCTGAGCACCTCCCACACAAAACCTTGTGGAAAACAAAATGAGCAGAGAGCCCTGGAACAAGGTCCTGAGTGTGTACTCTCCACAGAAGACTGCACTTGACAGGGCCCAACAGGTCAGGATACCAACAGCCGGATGATGGCAGAGCTCAGACACGACCACTGAATGGAAAGCGTGGTCTCCTTGCCTGGGAAGTAGCATTGACAATAGCAATGCCCACACACTGTCCTGGGACCCGTTCCAGGTGACAGTAATAGAACCACAGGAGAAAGACAGGACACTTCATTTCCTGAGTTTAAGTGTTAATCTCTGGTAAAATTCCAAGACGCAACAGCTGCTGTTGAGCTTCCTGGGAAACTATCAGCTGACCAAAACATGCCAGCAGGAGAATGGAACACCTCACAGCAGGAGCCATTATTCAGTGAAGCCCGAGTTGCTCTCAGCGGTAGAGCATCTAAACGGTCCCAGCACATTCCCTCAGACTCAAGTCATGTCATTGATGGACTGAAGCACTTGAGTCAAATAGGGAGAAAGAACACATTCATTCCAGAGCTCCTCAACCTTTGATGCCAAGGTGAGCCAGTCAGTGAAGGTTGGTGGGCAGTGACAGTGCGTGCGAATCCTGGCCATGAACATGGGCAAGGAGGAGCATATTCATGGCAGTGACAGGTCCCAAGTGTGGGTGTTCAGGATATCATCCCTGCAGATGACAGAATCCTCTAGAAGCTTCAACTGCCATGCGGGGAAGTAGCTCTTTGCAGGTATGCTAGTGCAGTCACACGAGTGACGACTGCAGGAATAATCCACAAGAGATGCTCAGCTCCCTCCTGCTAGAAGTGCAGATCTAATCTAGTTGGAATGGCTATTATAAAGGGACAAACAATTCAAAAGGTTCTAAGAGGGACAAATTGATTAGATGTTGCTCACTCCAGGAGCACAGCTTCCCAGACCACAGGTAGTGGGAAACGGGCCATCAGGGAGAAATCGACTTCAGAGAACTCACATCAGAACTCCATTTTGAGTCCGCCACTTAGGTCAACGCAGGATCGTCATTATCCTCTAAATTAGGCTTCCCTGAGCTTAACAAGATTTAGCAAGAATCACACCACCCCTGCCTGTGGTGTAATGTAATTGGCTGGAGATAATCAGCCTGATGGAACTTGCAAGTAGCCAAAGGCCAGCCTTCTTGGCCTGAGGGCACGCGGTGACTAGATGCTGGGGGAGGAGGCGGAGCTGGGGAGAGACTGGCATGGCATTCAAGGTTCCGGATGTCATGATGGTGCAGAGGATGGCTCTTCTGCAGGACTTTGGACATAAATTTTACCGTGTTAGTTACCTTTCTCATGATCTGGCCGACTCTTACCTCTGATTTCCCAGCACTTTCTGTGGGACACAGTGACCCCAGCTAGGCTTCCCAGGACACTCTAGACTTGCTGCTGACTGCAACAATGAAAACTGGGACTGACTTAACTCAAAATTTCTGGGCTAGCATGTTCTTAATCCCAGCTAATAATTGCTTTTCTTTACAGTACCTAGATATTGGCCTTTTACCCCAGTATCACCCTAAATAAACCTTGAATTGTTTAAACCCATTCCCAGTGCCCTGCAATATATAATATATATTAATATGATATATAATATAAAATATATATTAATATATAATACATGCCACGGCAATAAAGCCCCTTTTAAGTTACAAAACCTGCCCATCTAAAAATGTTAAATGTTTATACTCTAAACAAGGCAGTGCACTTCAGACAAGAAATACATCACTCCTACTAGATTTGTCAGGGAGCATTTTACAGATTACCAAGAGTTTCCTTCACTAACATGCTCTGCACTATGACAACTGCATCATTTTTATTCTAAATTGGGTGTGGGGTAGATTGTGGCCCTCACATGCTATTATAAACAAGGTTCCTAGGGACAGGCAGTCACCATACGAGGCCCCAATGACATAGGTAGCCAATGACATTCCTACATATCTGGTTACAGGCATCTCCATGAAAAGGCTTAACAGTGTCCGGACAAGGTCTAGAGAGAAACTAAATGCTTCAGACACATCTACTGAGGGAACCAACCACCGCTCTCAAGTGTGAGTGAGGAGCAAAGAACTCCCATTTGCAACTTAGTCACTGGGCCAAGAGGAAACTACTCTCCTCTGACAGACCTGTGCAGAGGTGTTTTCCCTCATGTCTCTATTCAGGAAAGGAGGAGGGAGCAGGGGATGTAGAAGCAGAAAGGCCACAGCTCCTGGCCTGGTAGGCAGTCCCAAACACAAATGACCAGCCAGACCTAAACTATCATATTCTCCATGTAATATCAAGTCGAGAATCTGGGAGTGAGAGCCTGTGAAGACAAGAAGGTCCAATGCCCAGAGAGAAAGTGTACAGAGTGGAGAGCAGAGAGCCACCATGGCAGCATGGCTGCGCTAACTTGTTGCCCAAGAGGCTGAGCCTTAGTTCACCTCCTACATCGTGGTCACAGCCCCCAGGGCAGCTCCAGCTCCCCTCCATGACATCCAATCTCCTCCAACGCCGGGAAGGACAGACTAAGGGTGTCACAAGCATAGGCTCTCCCTCCATAACAGGCTACCACTAACTGGGCAGCTGAAAACCCTACCCCGTATACTCTCATGATTGCCGGAGTTGTGTCTGCTCACAGCTGTGCTGGGGTTTCCACATGGCTTCCCAAGAGGCAACAAGGAGGCCGCTGAGCTACAGGTTCCATTTTAGAGACTCGACTAGGCACCTTGAAGGATGTTAACAAGCTAGCCACCCGCTTCCCTGTAGAGATGACTGATCACCATGTTCAAACAGGCCAGACCCACAAGAGAATAACCTGAAAACACCCATGGGAGACCAAGAACCAGGGGCCTCAGAAAACTATTGCCATAGGTACAGATACCACTGTATCCATCAGTGTCAGCATCTGCCCAGCTCATCCTGAAGATCATGGAGATACACTGGTTTCTGTACCGAATGAGTACCCACAGGGAATCATTTGGCAGGAAATTAATCTTGGTACCATAAAGACATCATGGAGGCTTACATGAGAAAATAATGGGCACCAAAGATCAATTCTCTCATTGCCCTCATGTACCAGTCTTGGGAAAACCAGTCAAGCATGGTTCTGACATGCTGTGTCTGTATCACATTCTACTAACTTGTTCAGAGGTAAATGGAGCCCAAGCTCTCATTCCTAGTTCCCGATGTTCAGAAACTTAACTGGGTCACTGCACGTACTCTGGAAGAATGACCCCAGATATGACATAAGGAATGTCAATAGGTCAGACAGACTTCACCAATAGATGTCTTGACAGACCAGGGGGTCTGGTTCTTTATTTTTCCTGTTTCTGATTCTGTGAGATCCATTATCTGCTTTAATAACCCTAAAATCTTCCCCTGGGACAATCATCTCAGCATAGCCCACTCTGAACTGAAACCAGAGCAACTGAAGACAGAGCAGAGCTTTGAACCCTTCTACAGTGCTACTCTCAGTCCTGGGATGTGACAGGGAGAATTTCCTCTAACCAGGCTTCACTAAGGAGTGCAAGTCTGTGACAGATGTGAATTGAATTCTGTGAGTTATAATTTGAAATAGAAATGGGAAAACAAGATAACTATTCTCCAAGTGATGACAGCATCGCAAAAACCAGGTCAAGAAGAAAAGGTTGGGCATCATTAGTGCTTAGAGCAACCTGGATGGGCTGAATGTACTATGTGCCCAGCTGACTGAGAACAGCTGTGAACCTGGCACTATTAGAGCTGAAGAAGGAATTCTGGGGACCCATAGCCCCTAGAGGAGAGACTACTAGAACACAGGCCCTGAAATCATTTGTATACTTCCGGGCTTCTCCTGAGTCAAGTGACACAAGGCAAACGGTAGAGCAAAGAAGAAATCCAATTGAGGAAAATGCCATCATATTTCAGGTAAAGCACTCTACCGTTCTAGTTAAGTGAGGACTTGCTTAGTAAAAATGCAAGATTTCTGCCTTCCCCAAAACACTTCACTAAGACATTCTGTCTCAACTACAATATATGTGGTGCTTAAGATGGGCCGATGAAAGATCAGCTCTGACCAAAAATGTTCAAAGGGTTAGAAACTACCTAGAAGGATCTAGACACAGACTTATCCATATCCTATTTCCAAAAGACAGCAGTGATGTCTCCAAAGAACTTTCACCATGAGGAGCAGGAGAATGCAAACAGGCCCGAGCAGAAACATCAAGATAACAAGGACCAAGATCAAGCACTAGCTCTCGCCTGGAGCCCACCATTGTATGAAGGTTCAGGTGTTCCACCATCTAACATGGCACACACAGAGAATTCACTTAGTCTCATGAGAGGTCATCTTTGAGAAGGGATGGCAGCTGAGTGTGACACCACTCTGGCTGGTTCACACTTGGTGCTGGAATGAGGCAATGTCTTAGGTAAGAAAAATATAGAGGTGAAAGGTCATTTCTCCTTTGAGTCCTATGCCAAAACGACCTTTCTCCAGGACTGGGCTGCTTCTACTCAGCTCTAGAGTCTACATGTGAACAGGTGACTTAATAATGGCGGCTCTGAGGGATTCAGAAGAACCAGCTCTGAAGCTAACTAACAAATGCACTCAAGTCCCTACTTGAGAATACTGACTGGGGAGACAAAACATGACAGCTGACATTTCCATCTTCAATAGGCAGAGTCCTCCTAACGAGTATTTTCTACATGTTAGGTATTGAACATCAGATATGGGAGAAGAGTCTTCAAGGGAACCCCGAGGTTAAGCAGGGGATTATGAATCTTCCTGAGGACCCTAAATATCAACACAATCACTGAAGCAACACTGACTCAGGGCATGAATTTGCTGAGGGAAATAAGGGTGTGATTCTAGCCTCCTAATTAGTTCAGACATTCATTTACTAACCGTTGCCTCTTTGTAATCATTCCACCCTTGTTTACCTCTAAAGGTTACCGTCTTCACTGCTACAAGATACCATCACAGTGCCAAAGTATTCCCACATGAAAAAATCTGCCCAGGGCTCAATCCCCACTTGGCCCCCAGCTAGAGATGAGCCGAGCACCGTTGTGTCCCTGTGTTTCTTAACAAATCCTATTTCGAAGGGAATTATTTTTCACCCCTTTTCCGAATTTATCAGGAGAATGGTGTTAAAAGGCTCCTATTGTATAGCCAGAGCTCCTGACCACCAGTACAGATTTTCCCCCGAGTCACCTGACCATCTCTCTGCTCCCCATGTCAGTATAGGGCTTCCTTGCTGCTGCTCCAGCCCCTGATGGGCAACAGCAATGGAGACCCACATTTGTCGATTGGTGAGGCTTAAGTTCCCCAATTCAGCAGTCTTTTTACTGATAAAACTCAGACCAGAAGTGGCACTTCAAGTGGCAGATTACCAGACTGGTACCAGCCACTCCCAAGTAGGTACGGACTTTCAGCCCTAGCAATCTCTCAAGTCTCGGTCATGCACCACAATGTATTTGTACTCACCCCTGGCTTGGGTTCCTGGAGTGATCTTAAGACTTATCTTGTTGCATTCTCAGGTGATCCTCTGCTATTTCTGGTAGACCCCAACATGGAAAATCTCACAAAGAAAGCTTTAGAATCAAATGCTATCTTCAGGATTTAAGTTTGACACCCATCATTGGATGAAACAAATACACCATACCCTTTTGATTGAGTTAAAGTTCCAATTACACAATAGAGCAATCAAGGTTACCCAATTGACTTGGCTGACACTGAACTATCGGTGTGAAACATTTTAGCTCCTAGTTAAGTCAACACAGCAGTATTCGTTACTTTGGTTGAGAAACGGAGACATGCAAAAGGCACCTTCCAAGCAGCCAGGAGTGATTCCATTGTTTAAGAAATGGCCATGCTCAAAGGCAGCACACACATTACCCATTTCTCGGGTGGGGGGAGGGAGATCCCTCTAGTTTCATCCATGAGTGCAAAGTGGACTCAGCACTGGCCATCCAGTTTTGCTTCCAAGGAAGCAGATAATTGATGGGACTTCTGCTTTAAGCTGGCCAGAGAACTCATTTTCATTCGTTGCCTTTGTACAATAGTATGTGAAGACATTTTCCCATTTAGTCAAACAGCTCAAAATCTTCCATGATCCTTTTTCACTACAGAGGCTTTACCCTTTTGTGCAGTCCCATTGGTTTTTACTTTCGTTTTCTTTGTGGGTTAAGTCTCAAGTCTTCAGTGATGTTTCTTAAGCAAATACCAAGTAGCATTTGGAGCAGGCCATCATATATTTGACAATTTTTTGGTCAAATGTCAATGTCTGATCCACTTGGAGTTGACGTGTGTGGTGACAGGTCTTGTTTCCTTGCATCTTTCAACCTCTTTTCCCTGCACCATTTATACTAAAATCTCCATGAAGACTCAGGTCCCTTACATATTTGTTGTCTATAGGTACAAATGTTTCTGAAATTCTATTCCAAAACTAAACCAAAAGAAAAATAGTCCCATTAAAATGGAAAAACGAACAGAATTCTCATGAAAGATAGTCTCGATAGCCCACGGTCTTGAAAATATTTTCAATCACTGAGAAATACAAATAAAGACCACTTGACACCTTTGAGAATGTGATACAGAAATAAGCCAGAGACATGCTCACAAGAATATGGGAAGGAATACTTGCTCGTAACTTGTTTCAACTCCTGTGGATAAGTCTGGAGATTCCTCAGACTCTTAAGAGGACCTACCATCCCATCTGGCAAATGCTTTTCTGGGAGGTTATCCAAAGGACACAAATACATCTTTAGAGTATCTATCTACATTTATGTTACAGCAACATTATCTAAAATAGCCTAAAGCTGGAAACCCACCCTCCAAAGGTCCGATGGATGAAATAAGAAAATTGTGTAGGAAATTATGGATTGTTCTCATTAGCCACATCTTGGATGAGACATGAAGGGATTATGTTAAGGGAGATAAGCCAGAAGAATACCAGGTGACCTCACTCATTAGTAGAACATATAAAATAATTTAGCAAAAACATGGTAGGTTACAGCAGAGACCAAGACTAAATGGAGGTGGAAGAATTACTGAGTGGGGCTTGGGGACCTAGTACACAATGGTGGCAGAAGGGCCCACAATTCAAGTACAGTACAGGACACCTGTCATGGGGAGATATAAATTGTACGTATGTGACAACTGTCTTGCAAATTTCATCCTGTATAAACTTGGGGGAAAGTTAACCATGAGATTGCTGTACATATAGTGAAATACATAGGTAGAGCATTTCATACATCCATCCCATGACTTGGCTGATACCAATCTCATTATCAGTTCTTTCAGCCAACATGTGCAGTGCTGGGAATACTGTGAGAACCAGGTTGAGTGTGGTGAAGTTTTTCCCATCAAAAAATGGGGAACTGAGGAAATGAATCTCCCTGTCAAATTCTCTTCTCTCTTGAAGTTGAGCTTGGGGAGGTACGGATCTCAGTTCTCTGCCTCCCTGTTAGCTTACTCCCTCTGTCTCCAGAGACGCTGCATTTTTCTGCCCCCCAGGGTCTCAAAATTCCTTAAAACATTAAGCCAGCTCCCCTGCTTTACCATGCATTCCTTGATACAATGGCCCACTCTCTTATCTACATATCAATGTTCTGCTTTGTCTAACAAATGACTTAAGGTCTCTCCTCCCTATTCTCATGATACATTCTTTTTCTACCCTCAAGACCCTCCCTTCCTGCAGGGTATTATTAATTCTACCAGTTAAACCCCTCACAACAGTTGCTAAGGAAGTTGCTACCTTTCCCAGTCCCTTTTACCTTTCTCCACCCCTTTCCTAACCATGTATGGTATTGTCAAGTCACTTCTGTTTTCCTGCCTTTAAGAGCATGGGTGGGAGAATGAATAAATATTTGAGCCACCTTGCCACCACCAGCTAGGTTCCTGGGTCATCTCTCATGTCGTGTAGCCCAACAGTGCAGAGACAAAAAAAAGCCACCATCAGAATCTATTAGGACAAACTCATGACCCACTGAAGAACACCAATCTAAGAAAACTTAGTTCATGAACAGAGATTTAGTAAAACTGAGAAACTGATATACAGCTACTGCCTTCAAATAAAAAGTAGAAATACCCCTGGTAGTCATGGCTAGGACTTGGTGTTTGCTCCAAGATAAAGCAGAATATTAGTCAAAGAACATGGTGCCAGAAAAGAAATGAAAACAGTACAGTGCAATGAAATGCAAAGGACAAATCCATATGACTGATAAGCATTTAAAACAAACTTTCTACCTAGAAGACCCTGAAAAGCACTGAGGGCAGGACATGTGTTCAGGGTCACATCCATTAGATCGTGGCTAGACCACCCAAACCTTTGTGGCTCCATGAGTTGATACTTTCTGCTGGTTCCAGCCACATTTCAGCAAATGCCACTGCATCATATCTTAAAAATGACAGATTCCTATCACTAAAAAATATTCTGGAAGACTGGCAGGTTGATAGTCTGAAGTATCTTTGTGGAAGCTTTGGTAAAAACAGAAAGCAACTTGAATTACATAGTGCTGGCATCCTGATCTACCCAATCCTGGTATGGCGGACCACTCAGATAATCAGAAAAGTCTCAAAACTAGCCACCTCCTCTAAAACACACCACTAATCAGGAATGTCGCGCAGACTGCCTACAGTTACACATGCTCATATGGAAATCTGCCCATTCTGAAAGATGAAGCCATTCTATCAGTGAAAGAGAATTCTGTATTTCCCACGGTAGGCATGTACCTGGACCCCATTATAGTGTGCAACTGAAGACTTTCCAGTTTGCCCCTAGTCAAAGGCTACACAGGAAACATGGGTAGCATCCATGGAGTTGCATGAATGGTAGAGCAGTGCTTTGGCATATGTATGTGTGGATATCCTTTTCTCTCCCTCTCAAAATTCTGGAGCAAGAGAGTTACTCAGACAATATCAAGCATACATTAAACCTAGCATTTGTTCCTCAGCACCACAGGAAAATCGAAAGGGTTGTTCTAGAATCTACAGTTGAACCCAACAAGTTTACAACAGCTGGAAGTCAGATGATGGTAACACTTGAAATAAGGTCCAGAGTTAAGAGACCACTGTTCAAATCACCAGAGCATCCTGGAGCTCATCTGGCAGTGTGGCAGTCTCATCAAGTAATAAGGCAGCAATGCCAGTCCTGAATTTTATCCAAGAGGGGCCGTATTTCAAATTTCTGTTCCAATCTCCAGAAAAATTGAAAAAGTAATTCTCTTCACTTAGGTCTCTAACTTGTCATGCGCTATCAGAGACAGCAGGAACATTATACAGAGCATATCAACATTGACTCGAGAATCCGTGCTAACTCATTCAAGAGCATTTAAAATATACCATGTAATTATTCTTCCACTGAAAGCACTGACCAGGCAAATATACAGGCAATCACAGCACTTTGAACTGTTAAGTTTCATTTAGACATCAAATGCATAGAGATGTGTTGGTATGCATGAGACCCTTTCTGTTTCATTTGGTTTAAATCCCCCCCCCACTTAACACTATTCTATTTACATAACCACTGCATTCTATTTACATAACCACTGTTAACAAGCACCACCCTCCCTCCAGGGCATTGGTGGTTCAGTGATAGGATTCTCGCCTGCTCCGCCCCCTCCTTGTCACACTCTGATTTTCACCAGTCACTTTTCTCTCCACCCTCTCTATGTCTCATCCTGTTTCCACCCTACTTGGCAAGTATATATAAAGACAGCATTGTGAGTTTTAGAGTACCTTTAGTTTAGCTTAGCTCGGCTTAAATTGTGCTGCATCCTGCATGAATAAAGAGATACTGCCTACAGCTCAACCATGAGTCCCTGGTTGTCTGTCTCCCGTCAGTGAAGCTCAGCCCGACAGAGATCCTTCGAAAAACTCCATCTCATGTGCAAGATCGCTTTGGGTATCCAGGATACAACCTGCCAACAATTCAGATCCCACATAACTTCCACAAATAGGATTCTATCATGAGTTCAGAGGAAGTGCATCAATCATATGACACGCCAAAGGACAGAGACAGCCAATCTTTGCTATAATGAAAGAGACTCATTTTTGCTGATTACAGTGAGAGACAGAACCAATCTCTACCTACCTCCCAAGAGAGCAGATTCTAGAGTGATCTCTCCCCAGTGACTGGATAGTCTAAGACTTCAGTCTCACTTTCAACCTCTCCCCCACAATGAATGAGGTGCTAAGGAGTCCTCCCATTTCAAAGCAGATGCAGAGCCACCCCCCTTCCCAAGGGATACAGGCCAAGCATTCCAGTGCAGGGGGTGGCACACTTCCCAACAGGTTGGCAAGCCAGTCTAAGCAACATCTGAATCTGTAACCCTTCCCCAAGTTCCAGTACACTGGCTTTCTAAACACCCCTGAAAACAAGCCTTGCAGCCAACAAGTGAAGGCAGAGAGGGGCCTGGAGGCAAGACGTAGGGTGGGTTATTCACAGAAAACAGTACATCTGGCACAATGGCCAAGCGTTGGAAGATTTGAGTAGGACCCATGATGAAAACAGTGCAGGTTTTCTGAGTCAAGTTTCAGTTAGCAGAAAGGCAGGACCTTCCACTTTGCTTCCTGCATTCTAGACCTCACCTCCCTTGAGGTGACTTTTCCAAGGTGCAGCACTTGCTGTAGACCCATCTGTGGATCTCCCAGGCCAGAGTGGGGGTGGGGGGGAGATTTAGGTTTACCTTGTAAGGTAAACGACTCAGAGACCAAGTTCCCTCAGCAATGCATGGAGGAATGGAGTAGACAATGAGCCACTCAGCAAGATGCACCCCCCCCCCAAAAGGTCAGGAAACCTGAAGACCAACTGCTAACAGACAGATCACACAATTGACACTGACACGGCTGATCCTCATCCCCAGTGAGCTGAGCCCTCTCCCTTTCTGGGCTGAATGAGGCAGAGAGAACACTTATTAGCACTCCCTTATCTTTCAAAGTCCAGCTAAGAGGGATCGGTAAGGGCTGGAGTCGTGATCAGCCCTGTAGACACTCAAGCCAGCACATCCTATAAGGAGAGAGTGAAGGTTGCTGTCAGCTCCTTCCACAGGGTGGAGCAGGGCGGGGTTTCAGATCCTCCGAACTCTTGGTGCAGTTGAAGGTCAGAAGGTGGGTCGGGGGACAGTGCAGGTAGCTTGGGAAGGAATGGACTGGAACAGGCTTGCTGAGCAGTGTGCCAAACCCGTCCTGAGAGGTTACCCAGCACGTGCGCAAGAACGGGAGGGCCAGAGGCCACTCCCTAGAAGGGACTCCCAGTGGACACTCATTAAACAGCGGGAAACGCTCACTTTGGTTATCTCAGGTTCCTCACAGCCTCTCTTGGCTGCAATGATTTGCCTGGTCCTTGAGATTCTAGGCTGTTTTGCTATAAACTGCTGAGGGCCTATTTGAAGGCGCACAGTTTGTGTTGGAACCATCATTTCAGCTCTGCTGGAGGGAGTGACAGCATTGGTCATCGGCGATTTGCTCTTCTCAGCAGTCTGGACTTTGCCGTGGTTCAGGGTTTCTTCTCAGCGATCTGTGTGCCAGTGGGTGCTGACTTGGCTCAGGCAACCATTTCCGTTCCCTTTGGCTTTTCCATCTTCTCCTGGGGACTTCAAGACTGGAGTGGAGGACCTTCATCCACAGCTCCGTGGACCCCAGCATAGCCTATGCCTCCCACCCTGGTGCTTCTGTGGATAACTACCCCTCACAGCCACCCTTCACCAGAAGGCTGAGAGCCCTGAGGGCATGAATTGCCCACAGTGTACTGAGCCATAACAGGGATGTTGAGAGGAAGGGGGTGCCTGGGGTCCTCCCTCCCCCTCCTGGACTCCTCCTCCCAGGAGGCTTGCTTCCTGGAGTAGCTCTCCTCCCGCCCTCCACCTGGCACCTGCCCATGACACAGGCTAGACATCCCCGGGCCTGCCCCACACCAGCTGCCACTCTTGTCTGTGTCCCTGGTAGCTTCACCCCCACAGCTCGGGGGCATTCTCCAAGTTTTTGAGGCAGAAGTGTTTTGCCAGGACCAGAAAAGAGCCCACTTGGAAGGGTGGACCTCGACACAACCCAGGTTCAAGCCTGATGTTGGCATGCTTCTAAATTCTGCTTCTAAGACCCCTTCTGTTTCATTGGTTTAATCCCCCTGCTTAACACTGTATTCTATTTACATAACCACTGTTAACTAAGCACCACCCTGCCTCCAGGGCATTGGTTTAATCCTCACTGTTTTGTACGCTTTTTCCATCTCCGCACCCCCTATCCTACGTACATCCTTCTTCAGACCTGACACTTCTGCCTCAGGATATATAAGGACAGGATTGTGATTAGAAATAGCTTAGACTGTGCTGCGTTCCACATGAATAAAGACTGAACTGTGTACCACTCAGCCATGAGTCCCTGGTCATCTCTGTTTCCTGCCCGCAAAGCTAGACCAGCAACTGGTGCCCCGAACTGGGACCGGCAGCCTGGCTCCCTGCTACTCCGGACAAAGCAGAGTGCTGTGGTGTCTTCCCTTTTGTCTAGACTGGGGGAAGTCCACCTGCAGTGGGGAAGCCCCAGCAGTGAAAACTCCAGTCCACCATAGCCTTGACAGAACTTTCTAGAAGTGAATCATGTTAGAACGCACTCAGAAACAGACCTGATCACAGGCCAGGCTTAAGTTCTCCCACCTGAAGTTGCTGCCTGCTTCTGCCTTAACAAGTGACCCCAGATTCAGGGATCTTCTGTGACAGCAGATAAGGAAGTCTGCTTCTTGGCTCTGGGGTAGGGGGTGGGGATGCTGGCCTGGGCCCTGGAGCTGGGTTCAGGGCTCCCCTAGGAGCAGGTGTGTGCTCTCCATGGTGCTGCCCAGCTTTTGCTGATCCCATCATTTTCCTGCAGGGAGCCCACACAGGAGCTTCTGCAGGTAGAATCTAGACTATACAGACAACCTCAAAACATGTTCATTCTCTACAAACCACACAGAAACCCCCATCTACTCCCTGGGCATCAGAGATCACCATTTGGCTGGACTTGGTATGCACAGTCCAGTATGCTCCCAGCCCTACCTTTTCACAATACAGTTCTGTAAATAGAACGAGACTGGCGATTCTATGGTCAGAGAAGTGGTCCTGAAGATGACATAGCAACAGAACACTGAACAGAGTCAGAAGCAGCAAGTCAAGACACCAAAATACCACGTCAAGACACCAAAATACCACGTCAAGACTGTTGTGCTCAGCAGTCGGTGCCAGGAGTCACCAGGGGCCCAATGGGCAACGCACTCAGATGTACCCTCTTTCAAGCGCCGTACACATGATTCTTTGCTCAAGCTCTAGCTAAGATCCAGAGGACCAAGCTCAGCAAGGATTGAGAGGCAATTCTTACCTAGAATTTCTCAACATGCAGAGAGGGGAGACCTGATCTTGAATTTGGGAACAGCAGCATTTGGAATCACCCTTTGGGCTATCTTTTCCTCATTCAACATCAAGAAAAGCAGATACAAGTTCACTTGACAGTTAACACTGCAAAGCCTCAACACCCTCTCCCCACCCCACTCCACCCCACCCCACCCCGAGGTCCCAGTTGCAGTGAATGAGACAGAACCTTCTGGCTCTGGGACTGTAGCCCTCTCACCACGAAGAGAGTAGCTTTTCTGACTCTGGATTCCAGAAACCATCTTGAGACAGCAGTAGTAAGCCATGAAACTTAGTTTTATATTTAGGAAGTTAACTTACACCCCCCCTCCCACCCACACCTCACCTTTATCTGTTGATAAGTTTCCATCACCATGCCAAGTTCAGGTAAGTTTATCAGTCTGGACTCACCACGGAAGGCGTGACCTTCAAGGACCGAGAAAAGAACAGCAATACCCCCAAGGCTAAGTTTCTGACCTGTGGCCACTGCTGGAGAGGAAGCCATCCCTGACCACCAAGGAGATGAGAAGTCCTAAAAAAATAAAAAGTCTTTCCAAAAGGGTGCAAACTGTTCTTTCGTAACAAAGCCAAGCTGGACTTTTCAATGAAGCACCTGCGGTGAGAAGCCTCTCATGCAGAAAATGGCATGGAGACAGGCTGTCCCCTCAACTCAACTTCAGCAGAAGCCACAAAGCACCATTTTACAGGGAACAGAATGTGTATGTTTTCCATGGTGCTGCCCACCTGTCGGCGAGCCCGCATTTGCACACATGGAGCCCACACACGGGCTTCTGTAGGTAGAATCCAGACTGTACAGACAAGCTCAGCATGATTGCTCCCTACAGACCACACAGAAACCTCAACCTACTCACAGGATTTCAGAGTACACCACACAACCTGCACTGTCAGCAGAAGCTCAGAGCTTAACATTCATGCCGCTCGCCGTAGTAAGGAGTGTCAGAACTGGGCCTCAGATCACAAGAACATCACAAGAACTGGGTCAAGTCCTGTAAAGAAATGGTGGCAGTTAAACTGAGCATCATCTGAGGGGAAGTCCTGAATTCTCGATGCTGACCTGGCTGCAGGTTGGTCCTGGCTGAGATCCACTGGGGAAGCTCTTGACTTCCATGCCAACCTGAGGTGGCTCCTACCCCATAGTAAGTACTGTGCAGCATCTAACTCCCCACCCACTATGATCTTGCCTAGGGTCAAATGGCATACCCCCACCACCACCAAAACAAAGCCCCTCTGGACAGCTATAATGAGAAAACCCTCACCTGCCTGATGCTACGGTCTTGAAAACTTTGAGCATCCAGGGAGAGGATTTTCAGGTAGATGATAATAGAAAGAACCTTAAGCGTGTCCAGTGAGGTTTGGACAATCAGGGTCGCACTCCACATAGACACACACTCTTGTGGGCCGATATAGAAGTTAAGTAGCTTTGGAAGCACCATCACCTATTGAGAGTCAGGCTGGTGCCTGATCCCACCGCCTACTCAGTCAGGAGGGCAAGAAGATATTTAGGAGCAGGGTCTTGATGCTTATAGTTGAGGACGAGGGGGGTTTCAGTGCTGCGGCTGCATGCCCTGGACTGGGCCTCCCTGTAAGGCAGAAAGCCTAGAGAAGACAGCAGGTAAGAATGGCCCTCCCACGGAAAAAGTGGAATATTCAAATCAATACATCTTTTGAGAAACCAACTGTGAAGCGATGGGGACTTTTTCAACACCAGCTGGAAATTCAGATTTCCAAGTACAGAAAGAGGAATTATGCAAATGTAGGAACCTGAAATCTGAGCTTCCATGTCATCTTGATTCAAATGAGATTCCTTCCAATCGGGCAGATTTCACTCAACATCCCTGCACGGGACACAACGACCTGACCCATCTTGAAAGGACATGACACAAGTCAACATCTTGGAGCACTATTCATCACTGTATAGTTCTGAAACCTCTTCGCCTTTCTCTTTTCAACCCCATGGGTCAGCTTTTCTCCCTAGGATCCTAAGCAGTTCAGGGCTGCTGAAACCCATCATCATTTCCATTCTCATTTTACCAGGTAACAACACTGCCCATGGCAGACCACACTTCCTCCACACCACCTGATGTTGACCTCTGAAGACACTTCCTTGGTTCTATCATACTGACCACAGCACAAGTGCCATCTACATTTCTTTGTCTAGATTTCTTAGCATCCATGAGCAGAAAATTTACAGCTAAATGTAAGGTCTAAATGAAAGGTCTAAGTCTCAGACCAATGTGGAGACAAACCCATCAGTGGGAACATTTTATTGGAGCAAAGACTGCACTTCAAGTCTAACAACATCTGCTAAAGGTAATAGATGGAGTTAAGTTATTCACGCTGCCACATCCTGCCTGTTATACTCCAGACACTGGGTTTGAAACTACAGGTAACAGTCCTGATTTCATTGTTCAAAAGCCAGCCCAGGCATGTCTGCTGGGTCATCTCATGTGATCCTGGAGTGCATCTTATGAGCTCACAGATCAGACAGACAAGGTTGGGAATTGCAAGGATACAATGCAGAGACCTGCTGGAAGGATGCAAGCACAGCCCACAGTCAGCAGCAAAGGTCCCTCGGGCTGACCAGTGATAGGAATGAGGACTCCGGCTTAACTAGCCTGTGAGGCCGCAGCTTACTGAACGGGTCTCACTTAAAGAGGCAAATAAAAATCAGATCATCTCCCAAAAGATTGGAGGCGTGAGTCTTGGGGACTGACTTCATCTAGCAACTGAAGAGTTAGCCCTGAGCCCAAGAGTATCCCTTCTTGCGTCCCGAAAGGAAGAATAAATCATAGCTTGTGATCACCCTAGGGGAAAGGGGTAATCAGTCTGAATTCAAGAGTTCTGGCAGCTTCAACTGGAGGCAACTCACTAACATAGGATGCCAGCCAACATAAACACCAAGATTCCTTCATGCCAGGCATAAGTGCTCACAGCTGGGCTTTTTTCCTGCTCAATCCTGTCCTAGACTTGGGCAAGATAGGTGTGGGGGAGAAAGTAGTAATCCTTGGTAAACACTCTTAGGATTCTCACTGTAGAAGCCTGGCCAGGGATCCAGCACTGAGGATCAACTCAGGACACTCAGGAGAGGGGAGGTGAAGAACTCCAAGGAAGCCTATATGGAGGGCCAGTGGGTATGTGACACTTACGGCCCTGTTGAGCCCCATCACTGGGCACCAGCGAAGGCCCCCAGGGGGGCACAGACTCAGACGAAGTCATTGTAAAGGAGGGTTGACTAGGGCATGCTTGTGATATTCAATCCAACCTGCATCAGCTGGCTAAGATCTACAAGCAACAAATCTCCAGATGTAGTACCCTCCACTCAACTTAGTGCAAGAAGTTGTGTCCATTAACCAGTATCTGTCAGCAGTGACAGGATCCAAGTCTCCTTTGCAAAAAGAAGTGGGCTTCCACCAGTCCCCAAAGTGATCAGACATGAGAGAGACCTGGGCCCAGAAGTCAGCAGAAACACCTCCCCCTGAGCACTTGGGTCTGGTTTATGCAATCCTCTGGAGGGAAGGGGTAGTGGTGGTCCCACCCTCACTGCAGGAGGAGATCTGCTAGAGTGACGACAGTGCATAGCAGATTCTTTTCAAGAAAGTCTGAACTGGTTCAGAGACTTCAAGGATTAATGAGTGAAGAATCCTCGACTTCTGGGATGGAGCACAGCCGGCTACTCTCCCGTTAAAATGACAGCTCACTGACATTCAGATGCAGCTGGGTTGGCTTACAGAAGTGTTACCGCCTGAGGGCGTGTGAGTGCAAGTCACTAGGGCAGAGGGAGGTGGCACGTGGAGCTGTGCAGATGCCAGCACCATCTTGGCAGCAGCATTCGACCCACGGCTCTGGGACAGGAGACACCCAACACTTGAGCTGCCGCCCCCCCCCCCGGGGGTGGGGGAAGAACCCAGAGGAACCAAAGCGCTAAACTAGTACCTCGAGGCAGTCAAGAAAATTAGCCAAACTTGAAGGCGTTCAAGTCATTGAAACAGGCAAATGGGGCTCAGAAGTGCTTCAGAAAAGAAGCACCAAGGAAGACCTGTGGGTGGGAGTGAGACTAACTTTGCAGCAGAGTCTGATCTACAGGAGAAAAATCTCCATGTGCAGAGCATGACTTAAAAATTCTCCCCCTTGAAAGAACAGTCTGCTAGGTGAGAGAAGATGTCCATACAGACCGCCATAAAAAAACGTACGTACACACTCCAAAATCGTTAAGACATCCGAATGTCTTACAATGGCAGCAAATTCTAGAGTGTTTAAAATCCGAGTCTTCAGTATTTTCTCAATCATCTAGTTCTTGGAGTAGGAGATGCACCTTGCAGTCTTTCGATGCAACAACAAAGTAGACACCCACACTAGGCTTGGCACTAGAGAGGGGCATTACCAAAGGTCTCTGATGAAGCTGGGAAGAAAGCACGGGTAAGATATGGGTGGTATGACACTGAAAGGGGACTCATGGAACTGTGGGGGCATGAAGCATGAAGCAGGGAGGGAGTGCCTTCTGGGAGAAAACGATACCCCCAAAAAAATCCTTAGAGAAGGAAGAGACGAATCAGGGGAGGGAGCTTCCTGGCAGAGAAGAGGAAGTACATAGAGAAGAGAGGCAAGTAGCAGATTAGAAGCCACTCAGGAGCAGAACAGCACACAGGTATATTTCTAGAGCCTGAAGTGGGGAGGGAGCAGGAGGAGAAGGCAGGACCTCATGTGTCATCCTGGTTTCAAAGTGGCCAGATGCCACTGAATTATCCAATGAGAAGCATAAGCCAGCTCTAGGCTTTAGATTCACTGCTCTGGCCACACATGGAGCAAAGATGGCCTCTGTTAAGATGAGAGGAAGAGTGGCCAGGGGCAGCTCCCTAAGGCCTGGCTTCTTTGGGCCCACAGTCAGAGGCTCTCCTGCTGCAGAATTATTCTGAAGACATCAAGAGATCACTGTGTCCAGGGCACAGTTGAAACTCAAGTGCACCACCAGACCACCTGGTCTCTTGCCTGTTGATCTGTCAGAGACCCAGTCCTGCCAATCTCAGGTCACTGTCCAAACTCCAGTGTGATTAAGAAAGTGCGTCCCACTCCCCCACCCCAGAGATGGTAAGAAGTGGGCAAAGTTCTAGTCATGCCCAGAGTAAGGAGGCTTTGTTTCTCTAAAGGCAAAGCAGGCCACCATGCAGGGGACTGGCTACACCTTGACACAGGGGTAGGAATAGGAGAGGTGTCTTCTCCCTCTAGAAGTATAAGCCACCCTGGACATTGAGGACAGAGCTATCCAGGGAAACTGGAATCAACCCTGAGGTTACCAGAACAGACACTGGTGCCTCAGGCCAGAGGCACACTACCAAGAGGTAGCTCTCTGAGATGGGAGCACCGAGTACAATTCATCAAAATCCTGTAGAGACTGTTTCTCAAATGTGCAAAAGGCAATTCAACTTGACACAAAGAATGAACTATGCACTTAAGATTCCCTTGAAGGCAAGACCTATCCTGGCTTCTTGTAGAGCTGGCAGTCAGTAGGGATGGTCTCAGTTCACAGCCACCTTCACCGTAGGTCATACCCTTCCTGTAAAAGCTTCTACCCAACAATTGAACAAGGTGGGAGGAGAAAGGCTTAAGTTTTGAGACCTAATGCACGGCAAATTTACAATGCCTCAGCTTTGGATCAAGACCATTTGACGTACACTTACTGCTCAGATTCGTTCTTCCAACTTGCTGGTCCTCCCTACAGGCTGAATCTTGAAGGCACTGAGAAGCTCAATGGGCAGAAAACTACCGTCTTTGAAGATCTAATAATTGATCCCACAGTAACTGCTGGATGAGATACCGTTCCAGGGGAACGGTTCTTAGCATTGCTGAGCTATTCAATCTCCCTGTAAGGATGACTCAGAAGACACATAAGTGGCACAAGGGTATTATCAATATGACAAAATACATCAATAATAAAATGAGTATTTTAATAAAGCCAAGCCAAGACATCACTTTGCCTCAATCTTAGTTGACATCGCATTGCAGCAGTCCCTTTGGCAAAACACTTTATATCTAACGTCCATTCAGGAGAGAATGTTAAGATCTTTCAATGTGGGCCAACACATCTGCAGACATTCCACTTTGGTATAATCATTCACTCCTTGGATAATGTGATGACAGCCTCGCCGAGATGGCAACATGACAATTATTTCTCTCCCAAGAGGCAGTAGTTATTCAGGAAGGGGAAATGCTGGAAATACTGTGAGAACCAGGTTGAGTGTGGTGAGTTTCCCATTGAAAAATGGGGAAGTGAGGAAACGAATCTCCTGTCAGACTTTGAGGTTGAGCTTGGGAGAACAGACCTGTTTTCTGCCTCCCTGTTAGCTTACTCCGTCTCCAGAGACCCTGCATTTTTCTGCCTCCAGGGGCTCGACATTCCTTAAAACACTAAGCCAGCTCCCCTGCCTCACCCTGCATTCCTTGATACAATGGCCCACTCTCTCTTATTATCTACAAGTCAATGTTCTGCTGTGTCTAACAAATGACTTAAGGTCTCCTCCGTATTTTCCCCACCCATTCTGCTCATTTGATATATTCTTTTTCGACCCTCAAGACCCTCCCTGCCTGCAGGGTATTATTAACCCTACCAGTTAAACCCCCTCACAACAGTTGCTAAGGAAGTTCCTACCTTTCCCAGACCCCTTTTATCTTTTCTTTCTCTGCCCCTTTCCTAACCACGTATGGTTTTGTCAAGCCACTTCCATTTCTGACTTCCCATTTCCGTTTTCCAACTTTTAAGAGCTTGGGCACTCGGATGAATAAAGATTTGAACCACCTTGGCACCACCAGCTCAGTTCCTGGGTCATTTCTCTTGAATCGCTGAGTGAGTAGCAGCCCCAGCTGCCTCCTGTCACTTCTCTCCAACCCAGAGAGTCCACGCCCAGGAGGGCAAAAGAAACAGCAAGGTGAAGATGCAGACACCTGTCCCCCTGCACCTCAAAAAACACAATGTGTATTATGCTACCCAGGAGACAGATATTGATGGGTGGGAGTCGGGTAAGATTCACACAGAGGGGAAAGCAGATAGCAGGACTGCTAGCAGAGGGAAGTCAAGGTTGGAACCCAAGTTAGGAGTCTAACAAAGTTCCCTACACTCTTGGTCTGATCTGGGGCTGTTAAGGAATGGTCGCATATTCTAAGTCCTACACACTTGGGGTCTCAGAGTAGCAGGGGTCCATTAGGTCTATCCAGCACATCTACATGACATCCCTTACTCCCATGAACACACAGGTGCTGGCTGACTGAAATACCTTGACAGGTAAACATCCCAAGCCATAGCAGACATGGTGACACTGGCAAAGTGACAGTTCTAAGTCGTCAACCCAGATTGTACATGAACCAGCAGCAACACACCAAGAGCCTTGAGATCACAAGACCAACCAGGCAAAGTTGGTCACTTCTCTGAGAGAAATTCCCTGAGAACTTTGAGATGTTACCCAGACCTGTAGGCACTCATTAGGGAAAGTGGGATGCATTGGATCAACCTTCCCGTGGTGCATCCCGCGAGTACCCATTCATTGGGGAAACTGACGATCCTTCCTAGCCGATGGATCCCAGTCACTTTCAAGGCCAGCAACAAGCAGCTCCTGACAGCTTTCAAGCTGTTGGTCCTGCTCTTCAAGTCCTCCAACTTAATGTTGAGGGGCTGTCCTTTGCCAAACGCGTTCTTATTGGTCAATTGGCGATACAGCATCAGGCAGATGTTATCTGCCTACAAGAAACACATAGCAGTCAATGAAGTTGCTCGATTCACCATCAGTGGATTTGATTTAATATGCTATAATCTCCATCCTAAACACGGCCGAGCCATCTACACCAAATCGTGTCTTGCGGACGTTTACCATACGGCCTCTTCGACCTTCTACGACTCCATTACTATTGGAACTATTCAGCTCGTCAACGTGTATAAGCCTCCCAGTGCCTCATGGGATAATGAGGTCCTGCCTAGCCCGAATCACCCAGCCGTTTACGTTGGAGACTTTAATAGTCATCACCAAGACTGGGGATATTCTTCCACTCGTGCTGATGGCTCTACCTTAGCCGACTGGGCTTCAGTGAATGACCTCTCCCTATTAAACGATCCCAAACAGCCAGGCTCTTTTCACAGTGCTAGATGGAATAAAGGCTCGTCACCTGACCTGTGCTGGATTAGCACAGTCAACAGCCAAGCCTTTCCCTCTACGAGACAAGTTCTCAAGATCTTCCCGCACAGTCATCACCGCCCAGCTATCATCCACATTGGTCTCCAGCTTCCACTGATTCTGTGCTCGGAGAAACTAAGATGGAACTTTCGGAAAGCAAACTAGCGTCTGTTCAGTAATCTTACGAACAAATCTATTCCTGCAATTCCAATTAACTCTATCCCCTCTAAAGATTCCTACAGGCGCTTCCGCCAAGCCATCTTCAAAGCAGCTTCCCAAGCCATTCCTCACGGGAGACGTGCTAACTATACGCCTTGTCTTGATGCTGAATGTGAGCAACTACTAAAGCAGTATGATGAGTCGGGCAACCCAGATGTGGCTGACCATCTCATTGCCTCCCTGGATGCAGCACGCCAAGCCCACTGGCAACAACTCACGGAAAGCCTGAACTTCACCCACTCAAATAGGAAGGTCTGGAAGCTTCTTCATAGTCTGGGTGCCGGTAGCGAACCCCCTCCCATCGCCCATCCTCCCGTATCTCCAAACTCAGTGGCCAGTCACCTAACTCAAGTTGGACGTGCTAAGATTGACCCAGTCTGGAAAAGAGAAATTTCCCATGAGTGGTCATCCCACTTCCATTTATCTTGTCGATCTCCAAAACTCTCTCCCTTTACACTGTCAGAACTGGAAGACGCTTTGAAGAGGGTTAAAACTCCTTGAGAGGCTGCTTCTGTCACGTATTTCTCATCTTACAGAGAAATTCCTGTCACCCACCCAAGCTGGTTTCCGCCCAGGAAGATCTACCTGTGAACAAGCCCTGGCCCTCTCAACTTACATTGAAAATAGATTCCAGAAGAATTTAAAGACGGGTGCTGTCTTTGTTGATCTCACAGCAGCCTATGACACCGTCTGGCACCATGATGTCCTAGTCAAGATCTCAAGATGCCTGCCTCCATGGGTGGCCAACACTATATCGTTTCTTCTCCAAAACAGAAGATTCCGGGTGCATCTGGGTGACAAGTCTAGCAGATGGAGACTTGTCTCAAGTGGCCTCCCCCAGGGCTCTGATCTGGCTCCTACGCTAATATTTACATCAATGACCTCCCAGAAACTTCTTCAAGGAAGTTCATCTACGCCGATGACATCTGCTGTGCAACTCAGGCATCAAAGTTCGACATCCTTGAGGAAACACTCATGAAAGACATGTCTCTGATATCTGATTACTGTAAAAAATGGTGACTAATCCCTAGCACTGCAAAAACAGTATCATCTGTTTTCCATCTACACCATGCCTCGGCCTCACGTGAGCTTAATGTGCAGCTTGGCGATACGAGAATCCGGCATGAAGCCCAGCCAGTCTATCTTGGCGTTACTCTCGATCACACCCTGTCATTTCACGAACATCTCACAAAAACTGCAGCAAAGGTGGGCGCGAGGAATAACATCATTGCAAGACTGGCCAGCTCCTCATGGGGCGCGAGCGCTTCCACACTACGATCATCATCTCTGGCATTATGCTATTCCACTGCAGAATACTGTGCTCCAGTATGTTTCCGTAGCCCCCATGTCCACTTGGTTGATTCCAAATTATATTCCTCCATGAGGATAATTTCTGGAACCATCCGTTCCACCCCGGTCCCATGGCTGCCAGTTCTTAGCAACATCGCCCCTCCAGATATTCGTCGGGATGCGGCATCATCTAAGTTCATTTCCCACGTCTACGCTCAACCGGACCTGCCAATACACACGGATATCTTCACCCACCCTGTCCAATGCTTGACGTCTCGTCACCCAATCTGGTCCCCTACGCCTACACTGAACTTCTCTGTTCCAAACTCTTGGAAACAGAGTTGGCAGTCAGCTGAGGTAAAGAACAAACACCTCATCACAGACCCCTGCAAGCGTCAACCCAGCTTTGACCTAGCATGTTATGATTGGGCCCTCCTCAATCGCTATCGAACAGGCCATGGCCGGTGCACTGCTATGTTCCACCGCTGGGGAGCCAGAGACGACCTGAACTGCCCCTGCGGCTCCAGACAGACTATGACCCACATAGTCAACGACTGCCACCTCTCCAGATTCAAAGGAGGTCTCGAAACTTTACACCAGGCTCAACCTGACGCTGTTGACTGGCTACGGAAGAAGGGCAAACGCTAGAATAAGATTATGGAAAGTCAGTTCACATTCTACAGGTAATAAATGATTAAAAACAAAGGAGGGGCTACAGACTTGACAATCCACTTCGCAGTCTTGTGTGGCTGGTCTCACGGGATTCCAAATGAAGTCATGGAGGAGCCTGAAACAGTTCAATACCAATTGAGAAAAGAGGCCCCACAAAGCAGGTGCCTGGGGCCCATTTGGCGTACTCTACCTTCAGAGGAGTCCTAAGTGTACTACTCACAGACCATAGCTTGACTATGCGCTTCAGTAATTTTTGTTTCCCCTTGTACATAGGACTCTCACCTAAATTCTCCACAGGGAAAACAAGAACTGAGCATCACTCCCTGAAACAGTGATATCATGACTGCATGAGAACACTCCAGAAACCCAATTTGAAGATAAGGAAGTTCTTCCTTTTAGAATGATAAACAGGTACTACTAACCACCCCCACCCCTAAAGTGACCTGGGTTTTTTAGGGGGAAAAAAGATGGCTGCTTTTTTAATCCAGAAAAAATCCACACCACTCCACACTGTTAGCCCCTACAGCACAGAACTCAAGGCCCATTCAACATCAAGGTGTTTGAAGGCAGTGAAGTTCCTCTGAGGATCCTCGTCCATGAGTCCATCTTGGCCAGAAGCCCCCTTGAAGACTTGAAGCACATTCCTGGATCAAGCTTCACCTCCCAGGCCACGTGAACCCCGGGGGCAACAACTTCACATGTAACTCGACTCCTTTGTCATCACTCTAACTCAGATCATTGCAGTTACTCCTGGCTTTACTGGTTCAGGACTGAAACCAGGGTCACTGTGCGATCTCTCAAGATGCCATCATCAGGTGCCATCTTTGGCCCCTGGTACAACAGGTGTGGCTGTGTCTACCTAACAGACTCCCAATCTGCCCATGTGCTAGAGAAGGCATTCCTAGAATCAACCCAGCCTAAAGAGATTATACAGCGCTGCACTATCTCCCATGCAGTGTTGCAGGTAAAAATAAAGTTCTAGCTCAATGCCACTGTGCAAATTCCAGGACAATTTTCACCCATACCACACCCATGAGAAGCAGGAAGATAGAACACAAATCCCCAGACACGGATATCTCATTCTTTTTAAAGGTAGAGCTGTCCACCGTGCAGCTGTGGCTAGTTTGCTGTAGGAGTGTGGGGTAGAGAGCTATTCCGTCCCTCTCCCTCCCCACCCCCACATCCCACAAGCACAAGCCGTCTGAGGATACCGAGAGAACCATTTAAAAATACTAGCAACCCCCGAGGTCACCAGAATGCAGAGACTGGCTGGTGCTTTGAGTCATACAGACAAGCTGTCCCCAAGAGGGAACTCAAAACCACAGTAAAGGGCTGAGCTGGACATCTGCCACCCCCCCCCCCTACACTGCAGTATTCACAAGGCAAATAGTCACAAAGGAAAGCCCCTCATTTCAGGCACCTGGAAACAGAGCTGCCATTTCTGGACCGTGCACCATGAATCTCAGCTCTCAGTCATGACAAGAGCCATTCTTGGGCCCTCCACATGGCTGTTAGCTTTACCCCCTGGGACCTCATGTTGGCTGCCCGGTCTGAAGGGTGTTATGCCATTGGTCTATTTGGAAACAGATTTGCTTCCAGACTTGAGATATTTGGTCTGGAAAGTGCCTGGGTGTACGGTTACTCAGATGAGTGAACAATAATTTTCAAGACTTAGCTACCTCTTCTACCCCCCCCCCCCACATACACCCAACTCTGGGAGAATTGGCAACAGTTCTGCCATTATCTGAAACCATAAACTTCAGTCTGTATGCCCCATGAAGAGCATATGGGGCTGGGGGGCTGGGAGGTAAGCACACAGTCAGCACAAGGACCCAGGCTCAAGCTCTTGGCTCCCCACCTGCAGGGGAGATGCTTCACAAGGTATGAAGCAGGTCTTCAGATCTTATTCTTTCTCCCGTCTCTGTTTTTGTCCTAATGAAAAAAAAAATGGCCATCAGGAGCAGTGGATTTGTATTTGTAGTGCAGGCACCAAGCCCCAGCGATAACCCTGGAGGCAACAAACAAATCTCGTGGTAATACAGCAGCTCCACAAGATTCTTTCAAGAACAATCACCGTACAATCAGCAGCTGATGAGCCCAAATCCCATCATGCTGAGCAAGGCAAGGTGAGAAAAGTCATTTCACCCCGAGTGTTCATGTTCACTCACGGCAGTCTGGGCTGGTTTCTACTGCTTTGCCGATCATTGTAGACACTTGTTAGAAATCTACCCAAGGAAAAAAGCCGTAGAAAGCAACCACTGGGCAGCCAACAGCATTGGCCTGACCAAAGACCAGGTGCAAGTGGTAAGAATCTAGACCCTCCACAGAGCACATCAAGGACAAGCACGACTATTAAATCCATGTTCCCTGACTTCTGGAGGGGACGATGAAGTCCAGGGGAAAGCCAGTGAGGGACGGGATCTAGTCAAACTGCATATTCAATCCAGGACTAGATGTGATAGTCCTTACTGCCTCCAACTTATCACCTCATGCAATCATGCTAGCACTAGTGAGGAAATATGGGGTGGAGGGGGCAAGAAAAGAGATTGCAACTGATTAGGGACTGAATTCTAAGGTTGTGTGTTGTCCCTTACCTCTCCATAGTTTTGAAGCTAGAAGGTGCATAAGAACTGAGAAAGTCCCACTTGACAATCTAGCTAACATCAGGCTTTTGTTTGTTTTCTCCTTCACAGTCATACCCAGAAGTATGAAAACATTTATTTTTTACAAACTAAAATAAGAATTCTTGACCATGCCCACCAGCCAGATGACACACTGCCTGTATTGGTCTTTGTATGAGTCAACGGTGTGAGAAGTCTGAATTATTTCAGTTTTTTTTTTTTTAGGTTTATTTTGTTTATTTTTTTTATCAGAATTGGTTTGCTGTAGAATTGAAATTTTTTCCTTCCTGCCGTTTCATACCCAATACATACATTTCTGAAATACTAAGGCTACTGAGGACATCTACACAAATACTCCACTCTAGAGACTCCACAGTTTGAGAGATTCACGCAGAACCAGGATTAGAAGTGACTCAGGATCACCTTTATTAATTCAGGAAAAGGTCACAGCTATCATAAAACTTCATGGTCATAATTTTCTAAATCAACAGAACGGGCTTATTTCTATGATGAACAATTAGCATGTGTACCACCCAACTAGGATTCGTGACTGCCTCTGAAAGGTCAGGGGTCTACTGAGTTCATCTCCAGCTGAGTGTGGGGGTCTATTGCCAGCTGTGCTGTTAGCAGACCCATTTCAGAGAAGTCTCATAGCCTCGGGCCCTTCAGAGTCCAGGCTGAATCCCCTGCAGTATTGCCATGTGTCTTTAAGCCCTGAAAACTTAGCCCTTGAGCTGTCAGGGAAAATTCACAAAGACAAAATGGCACATGGCAAAACTAGGAGTCTTGAAAAGGTCCGGCACAACTGGGCTCTCACAGGTGCCTGAGAAGGACCCTCATCCAGCTTCCCACAGACCTCCACACCAACCTCTTCCCACCCTGTCTGCCCTGACCTCATCCCACAATAAGCAAAAGCATAAGCGATAACCTTTTGGACTGCTGAAAGAAAGCGGCAATAAATGCGAACCAGATGTTAAGATGTTGTGCTGTGGTCCGGGAGGTGGCACTCATAGGACTCCCAAGCAGGAGAGGTCTCTTTTGATCCCTGGCAGCACATGTACCAGCGTGATGTCTGGTTCTCTGCCGCCTATCTTCTACATGAATAATTTTTTAAAGAAAAGAAAGTGAAAATGCTTTAAAAAAAAAAAGTTTGTGCAACTTGCGGTTTTGGTGGTTGGTCCTTTCAGGCCTCAGGCAAGGATTTGAGGCCCTCAGTAGGAGTCGGGGAGCAAGAACTTCAACTTACTGCATGGGTAACGCCTGGCTGCTAAGTGTCTTGGTGTTTCACAAGCACCACAGCATCTCCCTTGTCCTAAACATCATGTTTTCATCTTTGAGTCTAGTGCTGGCTTATGAACCAGAGGCCTCATGCATGAGTGGGGCGCCATCTTTGACAGTCTATTAAAAAAACACTACTGGGAAATAGTGATGCACAGGACAATCGTGTGCATACATTTCCTGTATTTTCAGAGAGCAGAAGGGGGTGAGAAAGGCACCAGTGCGCCGACCCCTGCCCGTGGCCCCTCCATGGGGTGTGAGGATCAAGCCTAACACTTGCCAAGGTGGACACTGAACATTTAAACTTTTGAGTCATCACCTGGGACCCAGACTTTGTTCTCATGATTCTTAAGCTGCTATTTTGTGTGTGTGTGTGTGTGTGTGTGTGTGTGTGTGTGTGTGTGTGTAGCAGCATTATTTTTCCTGGAATCATTGAATTACTTTTATCCTTGTCATTAAAAACTCTAGAGATAGAAATAGTCAACCTGTATCTGTAACCTTGGGAGAACTACTGCAATTTGGGGACACAGGACTCTGGTGAAGTATCATAGCTCCATTACCTCATTAGTTAAGCCAGCGTTAAACCAGTAAAAACTTAAAACTCAACAGCAAGCAACGTGCTATATATTAACATTTAGAGTGCTCCTGACTGACAAGGAAATTGATGTGGCCGAACAGAATGGCATGACAACAATTGGAACTGGCCACTTGCTTAGTGAGGGCACAGAGACATGAGGTAGTCAAAACATTGTCTGTGCCATGAGGCCATAGCCAAGAAAATGAAATGGTTCATTTTCAACAACCTGTCCTGAGATGCTTTGTTGCCCAGTGGGTCTCTGAAGCCTTCAGATGGCAGCAGGAAGCAGAGGGAACCCTCCTGGAAAAGGCTTTCCACTCAAGCCTGGCTGAAGTCACAATCGAAGGTGGCCCAGTGCTGGGAATATTGAGAACAAGAGGAGCCTGGTGAGGTTTTTCCCATTGAAAAATGGGAAACTGAGGAAATGAATCTCCCCGTCAGACTCTGAAATTGAGCTTGTGGAGAGGAACAGACCTCAGTTTTCTGCCTCCCTGTTAGCGTACTTCCTGTCTCCAGAGTCCCTGCATTTTTCTGCCTCTAGGGGCTCAGCATTCCTTAAAACATTAAGCCATCTCCCCTGCTTCACCCTGCATTCCTTGATACAACAGCCCTCTTATCTGCATATCAATGTTCTGCTTTGTCTAACGAATGACAAGGTCTTCACCCTATTTCCCCACTCATTCTGCTCATTGGATATATTCTTTTTCTATGCTCAAGACCCTCCCCTGCCTTCAGGGTATCATTAATCCTACCAGTTAAACCCCTTGCAACAGTTGCTAAGGAAGTTCCTACCTTTCCCAGTCCCCTTTTACCTTTCTCTGCCCCTTTCCTAACCACGTATGGAATTGTCAAGCCACTTCTGTTTCCGACTTGCCACTTCCATTTTCTGGCCTTTAAGAGCTTGGGTAGGGGAATGAATAAAGCGTTTGAACTGCCTCGCCACCACCAGCTGGGTTCCTGGGTCATCTCTCGAATCACTGAGTGAGAAGCAGCCCCAGCTGCCTCCGATCGCGTACCCTCCAACCCAGAGAGAGCACCTGCCCGAGAGGAGGCACCCCCACACTAGCCCCGACAGCCCAGACTCCAAACAGCCCTTCAACAGATCCTCTAAACCTCAGCTTAGAAATGGACTTACGGACAGACAGCAAAAGCTCTTCAGACCCCGGCACTCAGTTGAGACAGAAAAGGATGTATGAAAGCTGGCAGCCGAGCCCAATACAGGCACTAGAAGCCAAGCCCTCCTCTCAACTCCGCATGAACTGAGTTCAAACACGGACAGACTCAGAGGAGCCAATGGTTTCTCTCACAGGAGTGGAAGCAGGCTCCATCAATCCAGTTGAGAAGGCCCCCCCCCAACACCCTTTCACAACAGTAATTTCACTTAAGATTGTAAGAAGCTCAAGGATGTTACAGAGCCCTGCTGGGCTGTGCACCTGTCTTCAGACAATGAGCCACCAGAGTTTCCATTTCTCCAGTGCTTTTCCTGGTCCTTTCTCACCATGCACCAAAGAATGTCATCAATACAGCCACAGCACTGTCCACAGGAACATAGCAGAGCCTCCCTGGTATGATTTCAGACTAACCACACCAAACCAGAAAGACCTTCAAATGTGCTTCAGTCTCAATGGCAACTTGCAAACAGTTTCTCTGAAGGAGACTTCCTGACAGATACAGGGTTCTACCACCTTGTTATAGCTTCCAGTGGTTATCCTCTGCAGGTTTTTTAAAGCACCTAAGGTAAGGTGCTTTAAAAAAAAAAAAGACAATTTAAAGTACCCTGAAGGGGCAGGTGATAGCACATGTGGTTAATCACACCAGCACCCCATTTCCAGGGCATGAGGACCCAGGTTTAAGCACCCAGTCCCAGCCTGCAGGCGAAGATGCTTCTTAATCTGAGAAGCAATGTTGCAGGGACCCCTCTCCCATTCCCTCTTGCTTTCTATCTATCCAAGTTTTATGAAGTGCTCTGAAAACTTTGCTGGCCAACACACAGGTCAGATTATGAAGACATTGTAAAATGAATGCTAGTTCAGGCTGGAAGTGTCTCCCCCTCTATGCCTGAAAAGTGCAGGTATTTTCTATCCAGCTGAGATGACTGGGTCACCTTTACAGGCATGGGTCACCTTTAGAGGCATGTCTGTCTTATACCTGGTTCACCCAGCTGATGACATCGTGATCATTGGCCATTAAGAACCACCAGACTGATATGGAAATCACAAGAGACCAGGAGATGTTGTCTCAGCCAAGCCTAAGCTGAGATTGATACTTCCATGATGGAGAACCTTCAGGCTACTGGGGCAATGAGTGCTATCAGTAAGGAAACAGACTTTCATGTTTGAGGCACCAGGGGGTCCCAGGTTCAGTCCCCCAGGACCACAAGCCAGGGGTGAGCAGTGCTCATGTAAAAACAGATCATACTTGGAAAGTATAACCAAAGAGGATGGAGAGAAGGTCATTCACTGTCCTCCACAAAAGTTGCATTCCAAGAGGACAAGTGATTAAAATGTTTGGTCTGCTCTCAATCTGGGACCAAACCAGGCATTCTGCACCATGTGAGGGAATTCCTGAAAACAAGCCTCACTGTGGACACTTAAGCAGACTTGCATGAGTAGGACTATTACAGCTTAAGGCCATTAGAATGAACCCTACAAACAAGGCAGCCCAATCTAGTAGATAAGAATTTCAGTAGATAAGAATTTCAGAAGACTTGCCTCTGACTTCTCATTCAAAATTACCCCCAATAATCATGACTTAGACCCTACCTACCATTGGTGATCCAAGAGTCACCATTAATAAAGATGTAGTGAAAATGTTGAGGTCAAGCATTGCTTCATAAAACACTCCTACTGGAAAGGTAGATTGTCTTACATATGGGAGCAGCTGTGCAAAAAAGTCTCATTTATACTTAAAGCTAGTGAGGTGATAAGACTGCTTGAGATAAGCCAACAACTCCACCAAGATTCCAAGGCTACTAAGTAAGAAGGACATTTGGGAGAAGACTAAAGTTCATCTAAAAGAGATCCCAACATACTGGGGGGGCAAGAGAAACATCACTTATACACTGAGTACGCAAAGCCAGTTGTGATGGAAAAGAACGAGCGTCAGTGGTTGACAAGACTGGCAACTTTCTAGTAAAAACAAACAAACAAACTTGTGCCATCCATATTTGCAGGCTTCTGGGAGCCTGTAAGAATCGTGAGTATGCAGGAGAGCACCACAAGAGTTGAAGTTCATGAAAGACTCAAGCTTGGAACCCTGTAGCTCACATTGGTATCCACAGGTGGGCATCCTGCAGAGCACATGAGGTCTGACCAGTCATGTTGAGTGGATTTCTTATTAGAAAATAAACATTCTGCTGGGGATGCTGCCTACTCCAAGGTCAGACTGCATAATCATCATTTTCTTGACTTCAGCACTAGCCTTAGTTTACCCAGAAAAGAATTTGGAATTAGTGATGGCCAGTTTTTTTTTTTTTTTTTAGTTTCTCTAGGCTGTGGGCCCCCCGTTAATCAAGCCAGCCAGCCAGCCTAGTTTCAGGGTGGGCATTTTAGAGATAGGATCACACTCAAGGGTCATATGACTTTAAGGAAGGATCATATCACCCCACAGTGAGCAAGAGCATCCTGTCCACCCACTGGCAGCTCTTGAGGGTTTTGCCAATGAAGAGATAACATTGCAGGGTGCTACTTCAGTCCCGTGGAGCTCTCAAGGGGTTCACTTTCAGGGTTGGGGTGGTGGTGCTTCTGTTAAGATTTCAGGTTCTACAAACCAGTTCCCTTTCATGAGTCAGTTTTAACACACCTTCCAGTGTGTTAAAACACTAGTGAGACCCTCAACTCTTGAATTGCTAGGAAGTCTTCAAAAGATAATTGTGGCTTGAAGATGTCCAATTCAGACAGTCCCTCCGGGTCACCTGATAAGTGTAAGGAGCCAGTGCAGGCACCTACAGGATATGCTACTTTTTCTCATTCAGCAACAGCTGAACTAAAGCTGCTTACTTCCTAGGGTTGCTGATGTGGCCACTCAATGTGACGTTGAGCCTCAAAGTCTGTAGCAAGAGTTCAGTAAAGAAAGATTCCTCAGCAGGGAGAGAATGCTGAGCAGGTCACAGGCTGTAGGAGGGAGGGGGGAGGACAAGTCTGTCCTCTGAATTCTCCCCCATCTTTCTGTGCTCCTGGGGGAAACCCCTCTCAAGACTCACTCAGTCTCGAAAGAGACCATGGTGAAGGTGTCTGGAAGACCCAGCTGAGCAGTTCAACCAAGAGCTTCTGGCACCCTCTTCAGAGCAGACAGGATTAGCATCTGTGGCCCTGTGTCTGTGTGCATGCTGGGACATGCTAAAAGGAATCTAACACTAGATATTTTGGGATGGGGTGTGGAGAAGCACCCCACAGTGAAGAGGCCACCCAACCAAAGGTCCATATTAGTAAGAGGATCACAGTCCTGACCTGCCTTGGTGCTTTAGAGTTTATAAAGTCTAATTAATATGAAGACTTTGTAAGCAGCAGAGTTCCCTTTGATGTCCAAGATCCCCAATGTGAAGCACAGATACAGAGGCCTTTGCCCTCTATGAAGTTTGCTTTCTTTCCCAAGTCAAGGCATGCCACCTGTCTTTTTCCTCAATTTCCCCAGAGAGCCTCTGTCATGCTCTGCTTGCTGCCAGAGTCTTGTACAAACACACAAGGCAACGGTGAACCTGTTTGAGGACACTGACCCAATCTAAGTTGTCACATGTGACCTTGTGCAAAGTCGACCTGCCCTAGCTACCTATTGTTCACACTGGAGGCTAGAGAAAGGCTGGGTTGGGTCTAGCACTCAGGGTCCAGACTCCAGTCTCTGATCTCACCCTAGGGGATCTTTCCTTCAAGCTCAGTGGAGTATCCTTTCTACACTTCTACTAATAGCACGAAGAGCATTTGAGAAGAGCCTCATTGTCACACAGACCTGCACACCTCGAGCTAGTGAGCCATTTCATACACAATTGCTGAGACTGGGCCGGCCACTGGAGCAACTCAGCCAGCTGTCAGAGGGGCCTCCTATGGTCAAAGTCATGTGCAGTCAGAAGACTGGCTGTTTTAAGAACACTAAAGAAAGCCCTCCTGGAAGATCCCTGCCCTGAGGGAACAGTGTATGGCTGCATGGACCCACTAGAAATAAAAGGCCCCCCATCCCCCCATGTCTCTGCTGTATTAGCACCTCCATGGACCTGTGGTCCAGCTTTCCTTCTCAGCCTCTTCCCTGCCCAGTCCAGGACAACCCTTTTCCTGTGCTGTCAAGGTGGGTGGATGACTTTGCATAAGATTCAGAATGCTATAGGTCAATTTTAAATCTGGATAGGTTCCTGCTGATTTTTCCCCCAATCCTTCCTGTGTTTCCCTTCAAACTTCCAGGGTTTGGAGGTGTTTTTGGGGGGAGGCAGGCACTTCAGGAGATATACAAAGCAGACAGGCAGCCATGAAAAAGATCTCTCAACGGCAGCTGACCATTATGGCCTTTTTTTTTTTTTTTTTTTTACATAATGGCCAGGAAAATGGCTGGCCATGAAGTAGAGCCCTTGATGTCTTTCCTCACCACCATACTGTTTAATAAAAACAGGTCCCTGGATATTGCCCCACTCATTTTCTGTGCACAGAATGCAAGTTTATGTCCACTGTATGGCTTTCCCTGAAAACATGCATGTTTTCCCTGAGAGACCAAGTGTGTATAGATTGCTGAGTCGCCCAAACTCTGCAAAGCTCCCCCAATGTCTCCCCCACCCTCCCAATGCTTATTACACATCTAGTGCCATCCAGACTAGCTTCCCATCTTTTCCTCCAAGAAAGTTCCTTTCTACTCACAGGGTTTTGACACTTCAGGGGTCGACCCAATTCCTGATGTCTTGGTGACAATGAGGCAGTAGCCTTGATGGACTTTCCTGATCAACATGGACAAAGATCCCTACACTCAGAGGCAGAGACACCACCCTCCCACCATGAATTGAGTATTAGTCAAACTAAATGCTCTTTTCATGTCTGACAAGGTCAGAGATATGTTTATGTGTCCTGGAGCTTAAAATGTTTTCACAGCTTCCAACCTTTCCTTAACTATAAAGCAACTATTAACATTAAAGAATAAAAGGGAAAAAAGTCTAACTTTTAACACTAAAAGACTTAGGACATGAGGCAAGATTCTGAAACACTGTCTTGTTCCTTGAGAACCGCTATGATGTGTTTAGAACGCCTTTAGATTGTGTTTTATAGAGCTCCCATGCAAAATGCCAGAATAAGGGTCCTAAGAAAATGGAGGATATAAACAAGTCATCTAAGGAAAGCCTGGCCTGATTAGGAACCAGAAATAGGCTCAGTCTTTCAAGAACAAACACCTTCTGACCCAGCATAAAGACAATAGGGTGGGGGTGGGGGATCCACACGTTATATTCAACCCTTCTACATTAGGTCATTAGCTATACCTTCTAAGGATGACTTGGACATGTCCAATACACAGCTAGGACCACAAGGAACTATTTGAGCAAATGCCACCATATAACCCCAGCAAACATGCTGGTTGACTGAGCACAACAGTGGGTCTAGAACTCATACTTGGATATAAGTCCAGGGTGCTTGTGAGCATCAGAGCAGAGAATCCACAGTACCAGTCACTTTTACAACACGTTAGGAGCATCTAGATTTAGGGACTCATCAACAATTGGTGAATTTAAGGGCCTAGGGATGGGTAAATGCACATTTGTTTTCCATAAAAAACCAACCCCCCCTACATTCTGGACACAACCTCATCATCATCAACACCAGGCTTATCTGTGGGTAGCTAATCTCCTCCACACTACCCCCCCTACCATCAGAGCCATCTAGACCAGCCCCCAGATGACGGTAAACCTTCCAGACATCAGCCCTTGGGAAAAGGCACCCAATGTTTCCAAGGTATGACACACATCACTACGAAGACTCCAGAAGTGGCTTCAATTATTTAGCACCCTTCAAATGATTTAGAAAGCAGAGTGGTTGTGATGGAAGCCATTCTGGGACGTCCCCCACCTTCTTCCCCATGACGTGTTAGTGGACTGCCAGACTCCACTGGAGCAATTTTCTCCTGCATGTCCCCTATTCAGCTCAGTCAGAGCACTGACCCAGTGACACACTTGTCTGCACACATCCTGGCCTTCTGCCAACAAAGATGACCCTCCAAGGTGCCCCTCTTCCTAAGAGCCCTGCACTCAAGCTCTGACCTACTGTGCTCAGCTTTGCCCAATCTCCACATTGTCATTGGGCCTAGACAATCCCAGGATACTAAGCACACAGGTCAACATGCTGGACTACTGAAAACCAGTGGCCAGCTGTCCCAGAAACTCAACCATCCAGGACAAAGAGCACCTTTCCATCCATTTTGCATCAGAGCCCTCCCAAAGGCCTCCTTTCCTCTAGAGGAGTCTGCTGCTATCATGGCTTTTCATCCAAATCTCTATCAGTATCAAAGTGGAGGGATGTTTCATAGCTCCTGCTGGCGTATGAAGACAGCCATTGCCACCATCTGAACCAGAGACCACCTTGATGCAGCCACCGTCCCACAGATTAGAGATAAACAGCATCACGGCAAACAAGAACCTAACCCAAAGGGGAGTTCAGAAAAGCACTCTGTGGCCTGGCATTCATGGCATTAAATGTCAAGGTCAAGTCAACTGTATCCCCTTCAAGGTTACCTGAGGGGGCTCTTCCATCATCCCACTAGCACATCTGTTTCTCTGAAGCTCAAAGTCCCCTCAGAACATGCTGCGGTGTCCTAAGCCTTCCAGGCACAGACCCTTGGGAACCCCTTCATTGCACAAGGCTGGAAATTCTACTCAGATGCTGAGTCATTGGCTGGGGAGCATTCTTTGGGCAGTAAACAGAGATTGCTACTCTCTGGTGAAGCGAAGGCTTACAACACAGGTGAATTCACTGGAGCACATCTCGCTACATCCACTTTCCATGTCTAAAGTTAGTGCATATGTCAGTGCCTGGGTGGCAAATGTCACCAAGAGTTCAAATTATCCAGTGACAATTTGGATTACCCACCAAACAAACAAACCCATTTCAGTGTTGGTGCCATCTATGTGGCCATACCACCCTGAATACGCCCGATCTTGTCTCACATCTCAGTGTTGACCCCAAGCGTTAGGGACCCTGGAACTGAGGGTAGAAAGTCTCCATTCCATTTAACCAATGCCCTCAGACTGGTTGCAGTCACTGCTGAAGATTGGGGGAAGTTGTAGCTGCCCATCCCTAGCAGAAAAGGAAAGGTGCCCTCGGTGCCCCTACAGTCCATCTGTGAGGAGCAGGGCCGTAGCCTCCAGCTGTTGACTCCTGAGACAAACTTGGCATCCAAAGGGAAAGCTTCACAGTGGTCCTAACTCCAGAGCTTCCTGTCAAAGCAGGTAGAGACCAGATGCCCTTTGCTTCTGTGGGCTCCTCTCTGCAGACTCCAGCTTCTTTTCCCTGTTCACAGGCATTTGCACTCCTATTCTCAGCTCCACATACTTGCCAAAGAACTCAGCACATAGGCACCAGAAAGCCATCTGTGACTGCAGACTCCAGCTGGCCTGAGGGGTGGACCAGTCAGATCTGTGGCCTCCGGTAGCCCACCAGAGATAATGACCAGACTCCAGCAAGCCCACCTCTGAGGCCTTTCCCCCAGCACCAGCCTGCTCAGCCAACTACACATGGTGGAAAGTTCACACAGATGAGGGAAGAGCCAAGCTCAGTCAAGATTCCAAGTTCTCTGCAATCCAGAAGGTGTCCCTCTCCCCACCACCACCCCCCTCACACACACATGCTTACTGCTCCAGTTCCTTTCCCTTACCCAGTCACAGAGGGATTAAGGAGTGCTTTCACTAATAAGTATTATCCCTGAAGGCATTCTTAGGCACAAGGTAGGTTCCGGGCAGTCTTGACCAAGGGCTCTCTACCAGCTGACAACCCCAGGAAGACTCATTTACAAGACTCCTGTACCCTTCCCTCCTGGTGTACCCTCCTCATGCATACACACATTCCCATCCCTCTAAGAAGCCCCTCTGCCTTACAACTAGGGAAAGACAATAATTTCAGAATTTTGACAACCAGTTCTCCAAAACAGGTATCTCCCTGAATTCTCTTCCTTCAGTGGAGAGCACTCAAATTGTGAGTTTCTGTACTACTGACAAACCCATTTCTACCCTATCGATACAAACAACCCCTGACCCCCAACAAAAGTGGGGTAAACCCACTCAGAATTGTATCAGGACTGAAGCAGCTGTTCATAAGGTCAGTCCAATTCCTGACTTCCCCCACAGTCCTACTTTTATCCCTGGCTCCCTTTGAAGGAGCCGTGAATTGTCAAGATCAGGCCGAGACCATCGTTATTGGTTATCTGGAGCCATTCATCAGGACTCCATGGGTCTTGGTTCCCTGAAGAGGCTGAACGCCAATGCCTAACTGACAGCAGAGCCCCAGGGACCCACACAAGATCTTAGTCATCATGTACACAGCCAGGCAGGACACCCCATACTAGGCTTCCATTAGTAAGACTAACATGGCAGATACGAAGACAGCTAGCCTTGGTTGGGCTGCCTCAGCTTAGAAAATCAGCAGGACAGAAATCAAATCTGATTCACTGCTTTTTAGAATTCCTAGTCGTGCGAAGATAATAGCAGTTTTGAAACCAAAGAAAGACCCAACACTGGCCGCCAGCTATAGACCAATTTCTCTCCTCTCCGTGTGTTACAAACTCCTTGAGAGGCTGCTTCTGTCACGAATTTCTCCTCTTACAGAGAAATTCCTATCACCCACCCAAGCTGGTTTCTGCCCAGGAAGATCTACCTGCAAACAAGTCCTGGCCCTCTCAACTTACACTGAAAATGGATTCCAGAAGAATTTAAAGATGGGTGCTGTCAGTGTTGATCTCACAGCAGCCTATGACATGGTCTGGCACCGTAGTCTCCTAGTCAAGATCTCAAGATGCCTGCCTCCATGGGTGGCCAACACTATATCGTTTCTTCTCCAAAACAGAAGATTCCAGGTGCATCTGGGTGACAAGTCTAGCAGATGGAGACTTGTCTCAAGTGGTCTCCCCCAGGGCTCTGTTCTGGCTCCTACGCTATTTAATATTTACATCAATGACCTCCCAGAAACTTCAAGGAAGTTCATCTACGCCGATGACATCTGCTGTACAACTCAGGCATCCAAGTTCGACATCCTCGAGGAAACACTCACGAAAGACATGTCTCTGATATCTGATTACTGTAAAAAATGTTGACTAATCCCTAGCACTGCAAAAACGGTATCATCTGTTTTCCATCTACACCATACCTCGGCCTCGCGTGAGTTTAATGTGCAGCTTGGCGATACGAGAATCCAGCATGAAGCCCAGCCAGTCTATCTTGGCGTTACTCTCGATCGCACCCTGTCATTTCACGAACATCTCATAAAAACTGCAGCAAAGGTGGGCGCGAGGAATAACATCATTGCAAGACTGTCCAGCTCCTCATGGGGCGTGAGCGCTTCTTCCACACTACAATCATCATCTCTGGCATTATGCTATTCCACTACAGAATACTGTGCCCCAGTATGGTTCCGTAGCCCCCATGTCCACTTGGTCGATTCCAAATTATATTCCTCCATGAGGATAATTTCTGGAACCATCCGTTCCACCCCAGTTCCATGGCTGCCAGTTCTTAGCAACATCGCCCCGCCAGATATTTATCGGGATGTGGCATCCTCTAAGTTCATTTCCCACGTCTACGCTCGACTGGACCTGCCAATATACGCGGATATCTTCGCCCACCCTGTCCAACACTTGATGTCTCGTCATCCAATCTGGTCTCCTATGCCTACACTGAACTTCTCTGTTCCAGACTCTTGGAAACAGAGTTGGCAGCCAGCTGAGGTCAAGAACAAACACCTCATCACAGACCCCTGCAAGCGTCAACCCGGCTTTGACCTGGCACGTTATGATTGGGCCCTCCTCAATGGCTATCGAACAGGCCATGGCCGGTGCGCCGCTATGTTCCATCGCTGGGGAGCCAGAGACGACCCGAACTGCCCCTGCGGCTACAGACAGACTATGACCCACATAGTCAACGACTGCCACCTCTCCAGATTCAAAGGAGGTCTTGAAACTTTACATCAGGCTCAACCTGACGCTGTTGACTGGCTACGGAAGAAGGGCAAATGCTAGAAGAAGAAGAATTCCTAGTTGGAGAGACCACCTGGGACCCAAAACAAGACAGGACTAGAACCTTCAGGAACCCACCAAATCACCAGTGAGTGCAAACACATGTGGCTGGTGGACAGAGGAGTCTAGGGAGAGATTAAGTGGCTGGTAACAATCCGGTAATTTACCAGTCAAGATACCACCTCCGGTCTGTTTCACCAACAAGGGGACGGCTGAAAGGAGGAGAGGACTCCCCTGAGACTCACCAAGTGCAGCTCTGACTCTCCATTATTCCTGCCCTCAGAATCTGGAGCAGTGGCAGGGAGTCCCTGCGCTGACACCAGGGGACAGAACTAGCCAGGAAACTCAGGAAATCTTATCTCGGTGGCATAGTGGTGGGTGGCCTAGTGGTGGGGCCGTGAAAGTCTCTGCATAACCACTGAACTATCTGTCCCACTCTGCTTTATCTCTTGCTCAGGAGTCAGTGATTAAGCTAAGAAGCCTACTTATAGTTTAGAAGTCCTCAGGTTCCCATAACCTACAGGGAAGAAAAAGCACAAGAGGCTTTTAAGCCACTGAGCTCTAAATCAGGGATTAAAATACTATTAAAACAACTGTTGTTAACTTCCACAACTGTGAACCCTTTAATTACCTTACTTAGATACAGGTCAACCCAGGCAATAGTGATCAGTAATTTGAAAAGTACTGAGAGTGACCTCATAACAATATATAAAATGATTAAACCAACAAGAAATATTGGGAGAAATGAACCAGGACAAGAGTCCAGCTAAAAGCCCCTCAAAGAGTGAAGCACAAAATAATGAGGTCAACATCAAAACACTAGTTAAGGAAATAATCACAGGAGTGAGTGAAGAGTTTGAAAGAATTGTCATCAGAAATGAAGAAACAAATGAGACTGGAAGAAAACACTATCTTCAAGGTTACTAGAGAGCTGGAAGCTGAAACAGCTGAGCTAAGGACACAACTAGCTAAATCAGCTAAAACAGTATCAAAACAGGGTAACAAAGTAGATGAACTCCACAATTCCTAGTTGCTGGGAAAACAGAACCAGGTTGAGCCTGGTGAGGTTTTTCCCATTGAAAAATGGGAAACTGAGGAAAGGAATCTCCCTGTCAGACTCTTTCTGAGGTTGAGCTTGGGAGAGGAAAGGACCTGTTTTCTGCCTCCCTGTTAGCATTTTTCTGTCTCCAAGGATTCAGCATTCCTTAAAACATTAAGCCATCTCCCCTGCCTTACCCTGCACTCCTTGACACAATGGCCCATGCTCTCTTATCTACATATCAATGTTCTGCTTTGCCTAACAAATGACTTAAGGACTCCTTCCCTGTTTCCCCACCCATGCTGCTCATTTGATAGATTCTTTCTCTACCCTCAAGACCCTCCCCCTGCCTGTAGGGTATCAATCCTACCAGTTAAATCCCTCACAACAGTTGCTAAGAAGTTCCTACCTTTCCCTGCTCCCTTTTACGTTTCTCTGCCCCTTTCCTAACCACGTACGGTATTGTCAAGCCACTTCTGTTTCCGACTTGCCACTTCCATTTTCCAGCCTTTAAGTGCTTGGGCAGAGGAATGAATAAAGCGTTTGAACTGCCTCGCCATCACCAGCTCGGTTCCTGGGTCCTCTCTCAAAAAACGCTGAGTGAGCAGCAGGCCCCGGCTGCCTCTGATCACGTTCCCTCCAACCCAGAGAAGCACGTGCCCAAGTGGAGACACCCCCACACTAGCCCAGCACCCAGTATTTCCCGTGGCCACACCTCACAGGTAGTCTAAACACACCTAAAAGCAGGAGCCAGTTCTGAGATGTGAGGTGCTAGGCCCCCAACACTCTCCTGGTGTGGAAAACACCATTTCAAAAGGGAAAGCGGGTCTTGTGGAGGTTAGAGAAAAGCCCTGAATATAGAGAACAGCCGTTAACCTGAAACCAACTGTTCCTTGTTTCACGGTCAGTATTTCCACCTGTACCAATCCTGTGATAACTGAAAAATGATCAGGGTCACAGACTCTCCCCTTGCATGGAAGGGTGTCAGTGGCCCAGGCTTAAGCTTGCTAATAAAGGTTCTTGCTCTTGCATGAGATTCTGGTCTTTGTGAGAGATCGGGACTTGAACCTCTGAGCATAACAGGTCTTAATGTGCACAGAATGCAGACTTATCTGAAATGGAACTAAAGGGCAAAGAGGCCCAGGAACAGCCCCTAAGCCCACCCCCACCCCCAGAAGCCAGCTGAGGAGACTTGTCACCACCTGGTGGCCTGGTGTCCACTGTAGGCTGACAGTCCCACACACTGAGATCAGACCAAGTTTTCCTCAAGTGAGCCATCATCTGTCCTAAGTGGTAAAAAACTCAAGCTGAAAGGTGCTGTGGTTATGAAGAGGGCAGATCTGGCCTGGGGGTGTTGGGGCAAAGCAACCAGCCCCAACACCCCCAGTCTCCAGGCAGAGAGAAGGGCTCTTAAAATAATTCACAGGACACCCCCCAGGTCAAAGATCTTCTGAAAAATTAGAATGCAGGTCAGTGACCCCTCAGAGTCTAGAGATCTGCTGAACTTCCTGCTGAAGCCGGGTCAATGACCAACTAACAGGAGCATGTCAATTCCAATGTGGAATCTGCACCCAGCAGAGATGGGCCTGTGAAGGGAGACACACGCACGCACACGCACACACACTTGCTCTTGGAGTTCTAGCTCCTCAGCCCCACCCCCACATGGGCTGATAGCTCTTTTGAGAGGTTTTAACACCTCCTGGAAACCTTTTGCAATTTAACATTACATTTGTGGGAGAAACAACTGTTTCAGGATTGGTATTGCCCCCTGGTCAGACTATTCAACACCCTGTCACCCACCCCTCTCTTCCTCTCCCCTGAGGTCAGATTACCTTTCAACTAGGGAGAATTTCTTTTGAGTGTTTAAATATTTCAATTTTTTTTAATTTTTGTTTATAAAATCAAAACACTGACAAAAACCATAGGATAAGAGGAGTAACATCTCCACACAATTCCCACAACCAGAACTCGGTATCCCATGCCCTCCCATGATGGCTTTCCTATTCTTTATCCCTCTGGGAGTATGGACCCAGGGTCATTCCCATATTTGGGAGCTACTCTCTTCCCTGACCCAGCTTTCTGTTCCTTTTTCCAACCAAGACATCATCTCCCCAGACAGTAACTTAGATCCACCTGCATATCAGATGTCAGGCTTAGGGAGGGGAAAAAAACTCAATTTTGAGAAAGATCAGAGCCCTGGGATCAGCTCTGGCCGATGGTGCTAGGAATTGAACCTGGGACCTAGCAGCCTCAGGCAAAGACAATCTCCTGCATGGACGCTATGTGCTGTCTCCCCCACTTTATGAGCCCCCTTTCTAGTTTACCCCTTTCACCCACTGGGACTGGAGAAAGGCCTGGCCCTGTCTCTCCTCTGGCTACTGAGGCAGCCTCAAGGGCTCGACCAGCTCTAGCTTGGCTGGCACTAGTTCAATCCCAGTCACCACCAACCTCAGCTCAGAAAACACTGGAATGACTGACCCTACCCCCAAAGGGGTCCCGAACACCACACCTCAGGCAAGCATGCCCTATTATCACTCACAGCAAGGTATGCTGAAACAAGACCCTCCCTTCCCCCTATTTCTCGAGAGTCCAGGGGGTTCCAACTGAGTGTGGCAAGGCTGGACCTTAGTCCCCGACCCTGTCAGTTTAAGTAGCACTTGAAAGTACACTCCTGGGCCCGAGCTGCAGGTGGGGCATCTGGTATCCAGGCTGGAACCAATCTGAGACCAGCACAGTTCTCGGTAGTCGGCACCAGACCTCAACTGAGAGGCCTGCTGACATCATCTGCTTTGCTCACAGCCACCTGGACTGTTTTCCAGATGCACTTCCTGCTGGACTAGCAATATAGGATCATGTGTGTTCCTATACTTCATTTCTAAGAGGAAGAAATCCAAGTCAGAAGTGTGTGTGTAGGTATGGGGACAGCAAGGTGTTCAAGGTGGACAGACAGACCTCAAATCCCTGCTAGAATGAAGTGTTCCCAAAAACGGCCTATATACACAGCAAGTTCCGTGAACCTGGTGCCTGAAAACCCACCAATAGGTAGGCTGCCCCTTACACACACACACACACACACACACACACACACACACACACACACACACACACACACACACACACGGCCCCCCAAGGCTTCTAGAATCACAGCCGCTTTTAACTGCAGGGGCACTCCCAGGGGACCTTCAAGATAAGCTCTCCAGTGTTGGCCAAGATGGCCCCCGCCCTTCCCCTGTGGGTGAGGGTGAGCAGGGGACTCTATCTTCTCCGCATTCCCAAAGGCCACTCCAAGAGGCGCGGGGAAACTATGCTGAGGAGTCCTGACCGGCTCCCACCCTGTAGACCTTCCTCTTTGCACGGCGTTTTCCCAGTGTGGTGGTCCAGAGAGCTCAAATCTTGCATCCTCATGCATGGTTAAAGTGTGTGTACTCTACTGGGTGAGCCATCTCCTGGGCTTCTCCCCGAGCCTGTGTTTACTGAAGAGCTAGAAGAAAAAGCACTTGTGGCTGAAATGCAGCGTCCATAGGCAAAAGAATGAGAAAATGACTCCCGGTGGATTCTCACTTGCCCATTTGCAGTCTCCTGAGTGGCGGATTCTGAATTGCAGCCAACCTGCTCTCATCTTTATGATCAGCACACCCTGATGGACTAACCATCAGCATGAAAACAGGCTGGGTGCTGCGGCACTAAGCTGTTCTGTTGGGCCGGGTAGGAACTGCCTGTAACCTGTTAAGAGGGAATAAACCCAACTTCCTGCCCTCTGTGCGGCCTCAGTCTCCCTCCCCCCCCCCCCGCCCCCCAAACATGACTATGGAAAGATCTTTCCTGTCCCAACATCTGCCCATCTGCCTCACCGAGCTAACCAAAAAGAGTGTACACACACATACCACACACTTGGAGGCAGAGGCCTCACCTTGGAAAGCTGTACTTAATTTGTTTTTTATTGAGTTCCTGGTACATGTATAAAGTTTGTTTTCTACAAAACACTCACTGCCCCCAGGCCTAGGTCCTCCCTCCACCATCATATGCACCAGAGTCTAAAGTCTCCCTCACCCTTAGCAATACACCAAACCCAGTCCAAGTTTCTGCTTTGTGCCACCCCCCCCCCCCCGCATCTGTTCTCAACTTCAGTGCATGAGTGAGATCATCCTGTATTCATCCTTCTCTGACGTATCTCTTGACAAGATTCTTTCAAGCTCCGGCCAAGATGAGGGGAAGGTGAATTCCTCACAGCTGAGTGGTATTCCATTGTGAATATAGACCACAACTTTCTCAGCCACTCATCTGTGGTTGGACACCTGGCTTTCTCCCAGGCTTTGGCTCTGACACGTGGCGCTGCTGTGAGGAGCTGCACTGTTGTAAGGGGTCTCTAAGTGCATGTGCCTAGAGCCAGGGCAGTGGGTCATCAAGAAATGTGCATGTCAGGAGCCAGGCAGTGGCACAGAGGGTTAAGCGCACATGGCGGAAAATGCAGGGACTGGGAACAGGATTCCCAGTTCAAGCTTCCGATTCCCCACAGCTGCAGGGGGTTCGATTCACAAGCAGTGAAGCAGGTCTGCAGGTGTCTTTCTCTCCCCGTCTTCTCTCCATTTCTCTGTCCTACCCAATAACGACAATTAACAATAAACAACGGCAACAAAAGGTAAAAAAATTATAAAGAAATGTTTATGTTTTATGTTTATGTTTTTGGTCACTGCTTGGACTTCACTGATCTAGGATTTTAGAGTCAAGGAAAAGAAAAAGTCCATCTACTGAGTCATGTGCCCACAGATTAGAGACATTTTTTTTTACTTCTAGGGTCCAGGTTGAGTAACAGGCAGCACAAGCCATTCTTCGGGGCCAGTTTACACAGCTACACCACCCACATATCTTTGTGTGACCTTTAGAAAAGACACCTGGGAGTCCAGCATTGGCATAGCAGGCTAAGCACAGGTGGTGCACAAAGCGCCTAGGACCAGCGTAAGGACCCCGGTTCGAGGCTCTGGCTCCCCACCTCCAGGGAAGTCACTTCACAAGTGGTGAAGCAGGTCTGCAGGTGTCTTTCTCTCCCCGTCTTCCCCTCCTCTCTCCATTTCTGTCCTATCCAACAACAACATCGACATCCATCATACAACCAGGGCAACAAAAAGGACTAATATGGGAGTCGGGCTGTAACGCAGCGGGTTAAGCGCAGGTGGCGCAAAGCACAAGGACCGGCATAAGGATCCCGGTTCGAACCCCGGCTCCCCACCTGCAGGGGAGTCGCTTCACAGGCGGTGAAGCAGGTCTGCAGGTGTCTGTCTTTCTCTCCCCCTCTATCTTCCCCTCCTCTCTCCATTTCTCTCTGTCCTATCCAACAACAACGACAACAACAATAATAACTACAATAAAACAACAAGGACAACAAAAAGGGAATAAATAAAAATAAATATTTTTAAAAAATTTTTAAAAAAAGGACTAATTTTAAAATAAAGAGAAACCTACTCTGAAGACACCCAAGATGTCATGAAGGTTAACAACACTAGCAAAGGAAATATGTGAAGGGGAAGCAGAGGGAAGTGCGGTAGGAACAGAGGTCTAACATGCATAGTCAGGCACGCCTGCTTGTTCTACCTAGACTTACAAAGCCAGGCCACGGACTAGCAGAGTGCTAACATAGCAGTGCTGTCTGCTGCAGCGACTCCTCAGCTAGGTAAGTAAGACCTGCAGATTTGTAGCCAACAGTCAGAAGGGTAACAAACATCTTCACCACCAGAAGAGTACCCTGTGAGCCATGCACAAACTCATTCACTTTAGTGGGGACGGACTTGCACATACACTCTTGCCATCAAGCTGTGGGAACATTCAAGCAAAATAAGAAATGCACAGTACAAAACTGTCCCTTTCTGTGCTTAAAGCAAGACAAAGCTTTCCTCCCGAGTGATAAAGCCTTGTGGTGCATAATGTCAGCTTAAAGAGCCTGTCTGAATTCTCCCAGGACATGGGGGTGGCTACAGGTTTGAGGATCCAGATAACCTCTACCGTTTGAAATGTTCCTCTTCCCATCCAGGAAGGTGTGTCACATTCTCCTGCCACCCCCACCCCCAGGAGTACTTGAGTTCCTAGGAAATGCAGTCCCTCAAGTCTTCAGTTTCAGAAAGGACAGGATATTGTCTTACTGATACAGACCGGAGACAAGCTAGGGAGGTTTCCCAGTTCACTTTTTAGCTCCTTTGTGAAGTCAGACATCCCAGTAGGAGACAATCCAAGAGTTGAGAGTAGCAGCATGAATGAACCCAAGTCATCCAGAGGGCTCAGATGGCAGGGAGAAAAAAAAAAAAAAAATGACAGTTGGGGCCTGAACACACATTTAGAAATGCTTCCCATGCCTAACCTCTACGTCTCAATAGAATCACCAGGCAGTGGATGTCCACCCAGTGGCTAGAGAATGGAGACTATCAAGAGAAATGCCCCTTGTAGATTTAAGAGAATTTCTGACAGGCTACAAAGCCAAAAGCCGTGTAGGGCCTATGGAGAGTCCCGTGCAGCCAGGGACCAATGAGAATGCAAGCTCCCCCATCTCACCCACACCCTTCAAGAAAGTTAGGTTCACCAATGTGTATCGGGGAGGCAGGGGGGGGGGGGGAGAAGGGGTTGAAAACAAGCCTCACTCTTCCATGTCACCCATGTCTGGCTCAGAATGAGATGAGCATAAAAAGTCAACTGAATCCCAACGGCCCATGAACAGAACATAAAATCCTTTTCATACCAAGCCCTACCCACCTCCCCTCCCCTTTCTGGCAAGGGAGCCCTTCATCCCCGGACATGTAAGGCCTAAAATCGAGGTGGCAATCAGACCCATCCCATAGACACCAGGTCCAGATCAAGGCCACAGCCAACGGCCCAGCCCCAAGGACCACGCTTAAGTCTTAACAGAGGAGGTGCTACCACCCAGCCTTTGCCTGCGCTGACTCCAGCAGGAGGATAACTGGATAGGGACACACTCTGGACCAGGGACACTGAACAAGGGTCACATTCAGGCCTAAAATTGAAGTCAAGGGAAAACATGCACAGAATGAAAGCAAAGCCAAGGACTGGCAGGCAGCTAGCAGAGACAGTCTATCCCGATACCTGTCCTCTAGGCAGACAAGTCACCGCAAAGCCTTTGGTGACAGCCGTTATTGGAAAACACAGAGCTACCAAGAAAAGGCATCCAGCCGCTCAGATCAGCTCTTGGAAGCAGTTTAATTAAGGACAGGGGGCCCGGTGAACCTGAGTCCCCCATTGCATCAAGGGTTATCACTCAACACCAGCTACCAGGAGTCCACTGAGTTATTTGGTACTTCTGAGCACCAGGATCAGTGGCCCAACTCCCACCACCCTTTGTCCCCTCTTCCTAGTCAAAGGACAGAACAGAAGGGGACAGGTAGGTGTCAAAAAAACTGCAAACCACAAGCAGCTGCCTCAGGAGATTCCAGTTCAGTCTTCACCCAGAGTACATGCCCTGGTTGAGCAACTCAAGGTAATTTTTTTTAATTTATTAGTGATTTAATAATGATTAACAAGCTTGAAAGGTAACAGGGGTACAAATCCCTACAGTTTACACCACAAGAGCTCTGTGTGTCATCCTTTCCATTGGAAGCTTCCCTATTCTTTATTCCTCTGGGACTATGGACCAAAATTCTTTATGGTATGTGGAAGGTGGAAGGTCTCAGCTTTAATAATTGCTTCTATGCTGAACATGGGCATTGGCAGGTGGGGGGGATCCATACCCCCAAATCTGTTTATCTTTCTCTAGGTAAAGTAGGGCTCTGGAGAGGTATTTTTTCCAGCCCCATCTTTTGCTTAGAGGCCTCTCCCTGTCTTCTACACACTTCCAAGTCATTTCATTGGGTTAATAATCTTCAGTACAGTTGACACAGGAGTACAATTTATCCCCCTATGACAATTATCTGCATAACCCTCATCCCCCACACTTCAGCCTTTTTCCACCATCATGCACCAACAGTTGTCTTGAACAAGGTAAGTCAGAAATGGGACTGTCCCATAAGTGGTGTGCCCCTCAAGCTTTTAGACTCTTGGGAGAATCCAGGGCTTCCAAGGTGGCTATGGAACAGGGTAGGAGACAGTACACACAAGCATTCAACACCCCTGGCAAACGAACTTTCCTCAGCCATCACCACCCCCAAACCAAGAGGGGAAGGAGGCAGTTAAGAGCCTGGGTTCCCAAGTGGGAATAACAGAAAACCTTATTTCGGAAGCACAGCCTGATAACCTGGGGGGACAGACATCTGGGGCTCAATCCTGGTGATGAATCATGGACAGTGCACAGCCTCAACTCCAGCCTCAGCCCTCTCTCCGCCGCCTCTGTCCCTAGGCCAGACACCTGTTCTATTCCCACCCCCATATCATTGAAACTCAACTAATGCAGTGTCCTACAGCACCCAAAACCAAGGTGACCTCGAAGGAAGATGAGCTTCTCAATGGTAACCCCCGTAGATACTCCGAACCTTGGCTCCCAAGGCTTCTGGCTGCAGCCAACAAGTTGGGTTCAAGGTAGACAAAAGGGTTGGAAGTTGTGGAAACTATTCCTTTCATTCAGCTGAACCTGTCTTTGAAGCCAGCACAAACTGGTAGGGTCCGAGTTTCAGAAGCTGCTTTACTCCCCAAATGCCTTCACCACACCTACACCTGGGATTCAGGAAGTCATGGAAGCCAAGTCCCACCGGGGGAGGATACCCGCTGCCAACCTGTTATCTTTCCAGGTCTCGATTCAAAATCTACCTTGTCAAATATCTAAAAACTCAGCTCAAAATACAGCCCAATGGCCTAGTGGGCAGAATATATGAATAGAAAGTTTTCTAAAGAGATACGCGCTGCCCACAGACATAAGCGGAAATGCTCCAAATTCAATCAGAAATGTCCATCAAAACCATGCCAAGATCCCACCTCACACATGTGAGCATGTTGGAGAGGAACTCCACCACCCCCGCTGGTGGGAATGCCAGCTGGTGCAGCTGCTCTGGAGAATCCTTGAGCTCCTTAAAATAATGGAAATCCCTTCACAATCTAAGTGACTCCACTCCTAGGCATATACTCGAAGCTGTAGAACAGATTCGAAGGGACATATGCACACCCCCCCTTGTCCACTGTAGCAGCTATATTCACAATAGCAAATGCCTGGCAACCACCAAAACACCCCTCAACAGGTGACTGGACAAAACTGTTACGGAACATATACTCCATTATTCAGCATAAAAAGGAAATGATATTGTGTTTGGGACAAAGTAGATGGAATTGAAGATACTGCTTAGTGAAGCCAGTCAGGAGGTGAAGGACAACTACAGAATGGTTTCACTCATCTGCAGAATACAGTTACACATATTTTTGAAAAAAAAATATGTAACCTATTTCTAACACTGGGAGAACTATAGTGGTTAGCTATGGGGTAAAAAAAAAAGTTAACCATTAATAAAGCTCGAAAGTTTAAAAAAAACGAAACAAGGATAGGGCGGTAGTGCTGCGGGTTAAGCACAGGTAGCACACCAAGGACCGGCGTTAAGGATCCCGGTTCAAGCCCTGGCTCCCCACCTGCAAGGGAGTCACTTCACAAGCGGTGAAGCAGGTCTGCAGGTGTCTTATCTTTCTCTCCCGTCTTTCCCCTCTCCATTTCTCTTATCCAACAACGACAACAATTACAACAAAACAAGGGCAACAAAAGGGAATAAATAAAGTATTAAAAACACACACCAAAAACTCACCCAGAAGAGAAGGGTTCTACCTTCTATCCTAGCGAGCAAAGGCAGCAGAATGTCTGCAGAGACTGGCAAAGGCTATTCAGAGTTGGCCCTCATATCAAGATGCTATCCCCCAAAGTAGTCAGCCTACACCTACACCCCCCCCAAGTTCTCAGGGTCTATGGTTCCATCTTCAACTCAATGCTGAGTGGCATGCTAGCTGTTGACACAAGTTGTTGAAGTCACAGCTTATATTGATATAAAACACCCTTCCTCCCAGGGCTTCAGGGAACAGACTTGTCTTCGTGGCAGTCACAGGACATGTAAAAAAAAAAAAAAAAAAAAACAGCTGAGACTTTAAAAGGCAGGCAACTTTCCCTAGTCTGACAAGACAACTCTACCTTGAATCTGATCAATTCTCAACTCATGCAGTCAAAGCAGGGAAGGGCATCATGCTAAATCCCAGACTGAGGACACCACCCATGGAGCTCGCTCTCCAGCCGTATGCCAATGAAACATTCAACACCAATCAGAAAGAACTCATCTAACAGATGATCATGTTTTTACATTTTATTTTGAAGACAGATCAGAGAGGGGGAGAAGGTGAGCGACCTGCCAACACTGCTTTCACCCCGGGACATGAACCCAGGTCCTTGTTCCCTCAAGCAGGTGTTCTACCACCTGGATCCCCACAGGTAAAGCTTTCTTTCCTCCAGCTGAGCTTGAATATTTCTCCACCCCTGAAGACCAAAAGAAAAAATGGAAAGCTTTCCCTTGCTGGTATACACAGGGCTTGACTCCCAAGGTGCACAAGTCAGGCACCACACCTGGATTGACCGATTTGCTCTCTCCTACAACCCTGGCACTTCATAAGTTCTCTGGAGCCTCCCCCGTTTCAGCGTTTCTTTCAAAGCATATATATTAGATATAGACAAATCAAAGAGGAGAAACTAAGATACCTGCCAACCCACTTCACCACTCGTGAAGCTTCCCCCCCCTCCATGGGTGAGGACCCAGGGCTTGAACTTAATTTTCTTGGCACACTGTAATAGGTGTACCACTGCCCAGCCCCCTCAGGGATGTCTTCTATGGGAGAAGGGAGAAGGTGCTGCATTATTTCAGGTCGACATGGACCCAAGGGGATTCAAGGTTGGTCTGCCTCAGTGATCCATCCCCCCCACAGCACCCCCCCAAGGTCTCTAAGCTCTTCTCTCTGTATGAAGGGGTTCTTTGAGGCCTACAGCTATACCGTCATCTGATTCCCATCTCTGCAATCCCCCCCACCCCAACCCCCGGACGGATTCTACACAACAGTTATGCTGGAGCACAAGAAACCTGCTGGGACGACCCAAGTTCAGAACCAACGTGGGTCAGATGCTCTTAGTCACTCACCATGCAGGGTAGGAACACCGCCCATCCACCCACCCACCGCAGGCCATGAGAGGCACCCTAGTTCATGGTCAGGCCCAGAGATCTGAGTTAAGCATTTGAGGCACTTGTTCCCACAGGGCACTGTCTAAACTTGTTAGACCGACCTCTCTTCCCCCCCCTCACCCCTCCCCACAGCCCGCCACAGCACAAGCCTGCATCCCAGCAGGAAAGATGCCCAGATGTCATGGAGCCCTGAGCCCCTGCTGCATGAGACAGCCAAGCTCCTCTCGGGAGCCAAGTCATGCTTCTGTGTCCTGCCTTCTTGTCCTACCTTCCTCCAACCATCTTCGGATCCAGCTGAAGCCTTGTGTCCAAGGACTCCAGGCAAAACTGTTTGAAGCTTCCAGTTGAGCCTGGAGTTTTGCGAGAGTGGCTTTGGTGCCAAGAACAAGCAGAAAAGCAATGGCTCTCCACAAGCACATCAGGAAACCTGCCTCCTTCCCACCCCAGCTTCACACTGTATTTAATCAAGCGGGCTCAAGTCCCCAATCTCAAGTGGATCGACTCCTTGCTGCTGGGACTCATCCAGCCCCATTTGGTGCCTGAGGGAGCCATCTTCTCAGAGCCTGAGTTCAAGGGGCAGAGGTTGGACCTGGGCAGAGAACACTAAACGCAAGTCTGGGTAGCAAGGATTTGTGTGTTTATATGAGAACACAGCCAAAAAAAAGTCTCAAATCACCAAAGAACCCCGCCCCCTTTCCTTTGAGAAAGTTGCTTTCTCAAAGCCGACACATCAAGACACGAGGAAACCAGCTGTCAATGGCCGAACAGGAAAAACATCAGTATGAAACAATATCGAGACATCCAAGTCAAACACTAGGTTATTCAAGTCCACAGTGCTTCCTGGTGTGGTCAGGACGGGAAACTATAGTTAGCACAGAAAGGCCATGTCCCTCCAGCCATCTTCCAGCCATCCCTAAGATTCCCCCAGTGCAGAAACCAAAAGGAACACCCTTCAAGCCATCAAAATGATTTCCAAGTGAAACCACAAGCAATCCCATGGGTCTGCAGGGACCCACCTAGATGCGGTCACTGTCAGACAGGAACATGAGAGGTGGACTCTAAGGACAGGAAGCCGGTGATGCCCACACCCAGCAAAGGATCCACCCTCATCTTCAAAGGCCAAGCAGTACAAGAAAAATAGTACACACCTCGTACTTTCAAAACTAACCATGGAGTCATTACTAAGTTCCTCAACAAGGTTCAAAGTGCAGAACTTCATCTTCAGTGACTGGCCATTTCCCAGGAAGATTCTGCCTGTCCCCACATGCGGCTAGCCCTCCAGCCCCAAAGTGGGACACAGGATGGCAGTGATGAAGACTGATGGGGACTTGTGCTCTCTCTTCTCCTCCATCTGTCAGGGTACCCATGTACCTGTGATGCAGAAGCTTCGTGCGCAAAACCCTGAGCTCTGCCAGCTGAATTCTTTCCCCTGGCAAATACACTTGGCTTTTCACTTTGTATTCATCTGTGCTGTAAGATGACCACCCCCCCCTCCCTTGCCGTGGTAAAAATCCCAGAGGCTGGGTAGGTTCTCTGTCCGAATCCAAAGGTACACACTGCCATGCTTAACCAGCTCTATTCTCTCACCAGCACCCTGGCTTCTTGCAATAAAGTCTCTTCCCCACTCCATTTTTGAAACATTGTCACACAGGGTACATATAAAGCTCCTTTCTCTGAAATACTCAAATCTGAGCATCACAGTGAGCCTTTATAAGTACAATTCACCATAGAAATGAAATTAAACCCTTATTTAATGCCAAGAAAAAAAATTCCTTGTCTGGAACTGCGGGTGCAGACTGGGCAGCCCTTTCCACGCACCATCAATGAGCGCTGGTCCCAGCCGCGCTCAGACCTCTCTCCACGGGCCACGAGTTTTGAGGGCAGCCTTAGAACAAACTGTTCTGACGACAACAGAGGGTGCCCTAGAAGCAGTTTGGCTCAGTGTGTCTTTTCCTCATCTGGGCTATCTTCACAGGCACAGAAAAGTGACCGCAGTGACATCCTGGTGGTTCTTGCCAGAGACGACCCAAACTGCCCCTGCGGCTACAGACAGACTATGTCCCACATAGTCAACGACTGCCACCTCTCCAGATTCAAAGGAGGTCTCGAACCTTTACATCAGGCTCAACCTGACGCTGTTGACTGGCTACGGAATAAGGGCAAACGCTAGAAGAAGCAGAAAATAGTGGAATGCCCTAGGTTCTGGCCATTGCAGGTGGTTCTGGCCATCTCTGGTGCTTTTCAGGGGGAACCCTCCTAGCTCTGCTGGAGTCCCAGGATCCCTTTTCTAAGCCTCATGGAAAGCTTCCCTGGGGCAGAAATGACCATTTTCTCTTTTGCTCTGGACACTTTACCTGGGGGCGCTCGGTTTAGAGAGGTGAGCTCAGCCCTCACCTTAGTTCACAGCTACCTGTCCAAGGAGAGATGCCTCCACACCAGGCTATTCAACTGTACACGTGTCTTGGTTTAAAGTTGGACACAAAATATGTTATAAAAAATTAAGGTTATGAGCAGCCACAGCACTGCTCAACTCTGGGAGATGGTGGTGCCAAGACTGAACCGGTAGCCACTAGGGCTTCAGGCATAAAAGCTAACAGGCTGAGTGCCATCTCCCCACAGCCAACAAGAGAGTCCTCTCAATTCTGACCCGCCCCGCCACTTCATGAATTTATTCATTGGTATGTGGTGAGGGCATGGAGGCAGAGTTTTCTGAGGCCCAAGAGGACATGGTTGCCTTAGAGAAGGATTATGAGACTGGAGCAGATAGTGTTGATGAGAGATGAGGGTGAAGAGTATTCACATTTTTTACTCCTGTCTTGAAATCGTCTTTGTGTTTTCTGAAGCAGTCTATTGTGGCATTAACTGTTGGTGTGCTTCTAAATTCTGCTTCTAAGACCCCTTCTGTTGCATTGCTTGACACTGTGGTCTATTTACATAATCATTGTTCGCACTGGTTTAATCCCCACTGGTTCCTGCTTTTTCTCCACTCCACCCCCCTCTCTCCTAGTCACATCCTGTTTTCCATTATTTTAATCCCCACTGGTTCAAGCTTCCTTCTCCCCACCCCCGTCCTACGTACATCCTCTTCCGACCTGACACTTCTGCATCAGGAGATATAAAAAAAGACCCAACACTGGCCGCCAGCTATAGACCAATTTCTCTCCTGTGTTACAAACTCCTTGAGAGGCTGCTTCTGTCACGTATTTCTCATCTTACAGAGAAATTTCTATCACCCACCCAAGCTGGTTTCCGCCCAGGAAGATCTACCTGCGAACAAGCCCTGGCCCTCTCAACTTACATTGAAAATGGATTCCAGAAGAATTTAAAGACGGGTGCTGTCTTTGTTGATCTCACAGCAGCCTACGACACGGTCTGGCACCGTGGTCTCCTAGTCAAGATCTCAAGATGCCTGCCTCCATGGGTGGCCAACACTATCGTTTCTTCTCCAAAACAGAAGATTCCGGGTGCATCTGGGTGACAAGTCTAGCAGATGGAGACTTGTCTCAAGTGGCCTCCCCCTGGGCTCTGTTCTAGCTCCTACGCTATTTAATATTTACATCAATGACCTCCCAGAAACTTCTTCAAGGAAGTTCATCTATGCCGATGACATCTGCTGTGCAACTCAGGCATCAAAGTTCGACATCCTCGAGGAAACACTCACAAAAGACATGTCTCTGATATCTGATTACTGTAAAAAATGGTGACTAATCCCTAGCACTGCAAAAACGGTATCATCTGTTTTCCATCTACACCATGCCTCGGCCTCACGTGAGCTTAATGTGCAGCTTGGCGATACGAGAATCCAGCATGAAGCCCAGCCAGTCTATCTTGGCGTTACTCTCGATCACACCCTGTCATTTCACGAACATCTCATAAAAACTGCAGCAAAGGTGGGCGCGAGGAATAACATCATTGCAAGACTGGCCAGGTCCTCATGGGGCGCGAGCACTTCCACACTACGATCATCATCTCTGGCATTATGCTATTCCACTGCAGAATACTGTGCCCCAGTATGGTTCCATAGCCCCCATATGTCCACTTGGTCGATTCCAAATTATATTCCTCCATGAGGATAATTTCTGGAACCATCCGTTCCACCCCGGTTCCATGGCTGCCAGTTCTTAGCAACATCGCCCCGCCAGATATTCGTCGGGATGCGGCATCATCTAAGTTCATTTCCCACGTCTACGCTTGACCAGACCTGCCAATATACGTGGATATCTTCGCCCACCCTGTCCAACGCTTGACGTCTCGTCATCCAATCTGGTCCCCTATGCCTACACTGAACTTCTCTGTTCCAGACTCTTGGAAACAGAGTTGGCAGTCAGCTGAGGTCAAGAACAAACACCTCATCACAGACCCCTGCAAGCGTCGACCCGGCTTTGACCTAGCACGTTATGATCGGGCCCTCCTCAATCGCTATCGAACAGGCCATGGCCGGTGTGCTGCTATGTTCCATCGCTGGGGAGCCAGAGACGACCCGAACTGCCCCTGCGGCTACAGACAGACTATGACCCACATAGTCAACGACTGCCACCTCTCCAGATTCAAAGGAGGTCTCAAAACTTTACATCAGGCTCAACCTGACGCTGCTGACTGGCTATGGAAGAAGGGCAAACGCTAGAAGGAGATATAAAGGACAGGGCTTTCTAATGAAGAGATTAGATTAGCTAGCTTGCACTGCATTCCTCAATGAAGATTGAACTGCGTCCCGTCCCAGCTCAGCCATGAGTCTCTGGGTCATCTCCCGCCCGTGAAGCTAGCGGACAATTAACCTGTCAAATCATTTGCATGTGAAAAATAAACTTCCCCAGTCTCTTAATCAAGCCCTGTCTTTGGGTCTCTTAGGGTCTTCCCTCTCTGACCCCCTAGCCAATGTTATCACTGGAGCTTGGTACACAATTCCACCACCCATGGTTGACTTGATGAGAAAGGACATCTGCAGCACGCACGACATCAGCCACTCTGAAGCTTCTCCCTGCAGGTGGGGAGCCCAGGGCTTGAACTACCAACTCTGGTGTCAAGGGTTTTGTTTTTTATAGAGGTTAGTGGTATACAGCCCAGTTGGCACAAGGGTACAATTTCTTACACTAAGTGTCTGCAAACACTCCCAAATCGGGCCCATCATGTACCAGGACCTAGAAATAACTCCCTAGCTCCCTTTTCTGCCCTCCTTTCCCAGAGTCCTTTGCTTTGGAGCAATACACCAAGTCAGTCCAAGTTTTGTTTCCGCCTTTCTGGTCTTGCTCTGTAAGTTCTACCCATGAGTGATAACATCCAGAATTCATCCAGAATTCATCCAGAATTCCTCTGCCTGGCTTATTGACAGGACAAATTGAGAAGGGAGATGAGAGAAAATCACCTGTAGCCCCTTCACTGCCTATGAAACTTGTCCCCTGCAGTTGGGGATCGAGGACCTGAACTCAGGACCTTGTGCTTAGTATAGCATGTGTGCTCAATCAAATGCACCATACCACATGGCCCCTGGGCTTTTCTTCTTACAGACCAACCCCCCCCCCCTTGCTTTTTTCCTTGGGTGTCCTTTGATTCTCAAGAGTCACTAAGGGATGCCCTTACTCCTGCAGAGTGTGCCTGTCCAAGTCAAGCAGACGATGTCCATGGCCCCTCAACTAATTTCCATGCTCAGACACTGCGCCAGGAACTTCCATGAGCTGGAGTTGATCCTGTAAACCCCCCCCCTTCATTCCCACTCCCCTCAGCAACTGGACCTGAGTGAGCCTGTCTCTTCACTTGCTGTGGGGGTCTCAGCTGTCAGGCTGACACCTGACCCAGAGCTGTGAAGACACTGATAACCTCCAACATTCCCCCCAACTTCCAGTCTAGACTAAAGATTTTCATGAACCTCAGAGGAACTTCCACAGCCTCTCCAGAGCTCCCACTCCAAGCTGGGACTTCAACACCTGACTTTCCTGAGACTCAGTCCACATGTGCTTTTTCAGACTCTTCAAGCAGCAAAACTTTAGTCCTCAAGGTTATCCCCACCCCCACCTTCCTGTGAAGGTAATTGGAAAGTGAACAGAACAAATGCCTGGCCAAGCATGAACACCCTGGGGTGAGGGGGTTCCATCCCCAGCACCCAAGCTTCCAACAGTCTGTATCTGAGGTAACAGCTGGGACAGCTGGGCTCATGACGTCCCCACCTCCAGCCCACAGAAGGGACAGGTTCTTTAAAGGCAGGTGTTTCCAGTACACCTGTCATGGCAAGCTGGAACTCTCGGCATGTGCTCTAGTAATATTCTCACACCTGTCTTTCACAGGTCAGCCAGCCACAGCTGCTCTACAAGGAGCAGCAATCCCAAATGGGGCTCAACCAGGTCTGTACCCTACACAACACTTCCTAGATGGCTTTGCATCTCCCTCTGGTTGTCTTCCCCTGTGGCAGTGCCTGTGGACCACACCATGATGAGTTCCAGGATCATGTCCTAGCAGGAAAGACAAAGACCCTCTCTCCTCCAACGGGAGCAACGGTTCAGCACTGGACCCCTCAAGGACACTCCCTGCCAAGCCAGCAAACTATCTGCCAGCCCCAGGACTAGTTGCCCAGTGAGCTTTTTTCCTCCTCCTGCTGCACCCATGCATATTCCCTTTACTTCTGGTGTCACCAGGTGTGCCTGATCCCATCCCTGCAGACAACAGGCAGGCTCCCCAGCCCTTCCCGACATGTCCCCAACACCACATCTACTTCGATCCACTTCAATGGCATTGCTGCCTAGACAACTTTCTATTCTGTTCTTACTCCAGCTTGACTCTACCCAGCCTGCTGTCCATGGTGAGGCCAGCTGTGTTTCCAACCTATACCTCCCCCCAGCAACCTCCTCTCCAAGTCCAGACTTGAGGACTTTTCATGGACTTGGACTTCATGTCCAAACAGGGAAGAGCTAGTTCGAAGGAATGAAGACCCTCTCCTCCTCCAATGGGAGCTAAGTCAGCAGTGCCTCGAAAGACGTCTGCAAAGCCAGCCAACTACCTGCCAGCCCAAGGACTAGGAGAGTCCCCAGGGCCCCCACACCTCAGGACTGGTTCTCTGGTTGCTCAGACTCGTGCAGACTGCTTTTCAGAACGTGGAGATGAACTAAGATGACAGCCCAGTGGGAAGCACCCCGGGATGGGTGGTGTCACACGTGGAGAAGGTTTAAGCTTCATTGCCTCCACGGGCTTGAAGATAACTGACCATCAGGTGTCGCTGCCATTTTAAAAGCAGTAGAATTAAAGATGCGAGGGGGAACTGAAGCCCTCCACCGAGAGCCCACTATCACTCAGCGGGGCGGGGACCCAATCCTTCCTGGGAGCCCAGCTTCCTAACTGCCGACCCAAGACCAACAGTGAGCAAAAGCGGCTGACTGGATGTGTGGCCCTGAGTGAGTGACCGGACCCGCCCAGCAGATGAGGGAGCCAGGACTCAGCCAGACTAAGCGAGCTCTTTTTCCTCGCCTCCCCCCCACCACCACAGTTCAGTTCCATCCACTTCACAGCATGGCTGTCTAAGACAACCGTTTGCGTCTCCAGCCTGGTTGCACCCAACGTGCTCTTCCACATGAGGCCAGGACAGTGGTTCCCCACAGCCTACACCTGGCATCGCTCTCAACACCTCCAATGCACCCCCCCCCCCCACCGCCCCAGTGTAGACAAGGCTTTCATGGACCTCAGGAACCTCAGCCTCTCCAGAGCTCCCACTCTAAGCTGGGACTTCAACACCTAACTTTCCTGACAAACTCAGTCCACCTGTGCTTTCAGACTTTTCAAAAGTACCCACACTTCAGTCCTCAAGATTATCCCTACCCCCACACCTTCCTGTGAAGGGAATTGGAAAGTTTAACAAATGCCTGGCCAAGCGTGGACACCCTGAGGTGGGGGAGGAGTTTCCATCCCCAGCACCCAAGCTGCAACAGTCCATATCTGAGGTGACAGCTGGGCTCTGGGCTCATGACATCCCCCCTCCGAGCCCACAGAAGGGACGGGCTCTTTTAAAACCAGTTTCCGGTACACCTGTCATGGCAAGCTTACGCTCTGCATCCACTCCAAAGAACATCATGAGAGGACTAGCCAGCACCAAGTCCCAAAATATTGTTTCTCTTTCTATTCCTTTCGGCATCAGAGGTCAGTGCCATGAACAAAGTCTTTCTTCTAAGCAGGCGTCTCAATCAAGTGTCCAGGTCACGTTTTGCCTATCCAATTCCTCCATGATGATCCAAGTGATACAAAGCCTGGGGTGTGCAAGGGACACCAAGGAGGGTGGAATTAAGACCCATTAATTTGCGAGTCAACAAGGGACACCCCAAGGAGGTGGAGTTAAGACCCATTGATTTGCGAGTCAACAAGGGAGGGGGCAAAACACAGCCACAGCCAGCCCACACCCCCCTCTCAACAGCTCTGCCTCATATTAACACTTGCAGCTTCCATGCTCCAGACCCTGTAGGAACCCCTTAGTGACGATTAGAGCTTTCCTCTAGATGCTATTGCTCAGATTAAAAATCACTCGCTTTCTGGCCACACAAGAAGCCAGAATTCTCTACAGATCTACAATACAGTGACAGTGTGACCCTGTCTCCTCACCCTCCCAAGCCCAGCCTCTGAGGACAACAGCTTATTCTTCTGTGAAGGAATCCCAAGCTGGCCAGCACCACAATCATTTCCGTTATCTTGATCTCCCAGGAGGAGGCACAAAAGCACCAGTGTCCTGAGAAACAGTTGCAGCCCCAGTGCGTTTAGAAGCTCAAGGACAGCCACGGCCCAAGACAGACAACACTGGCTTGCTTCTCAAAAACAGACTCAAAGTACAAAGTTCCTTCTACCTAAGGTCCCACAAGAGTCATTCAACAAAAACAGTCCTTATAAAACAAGGACCTGGGCCACCTCCCGGCTCAGACTCCTGCCCTCCAAGGTGCTCTCAGAACCCAGAGGGGTCCAAGGCCCCATACATACATCAAGGTCACAGAAAGGCTAAGGAATCCCCCCCACACACAGGCAACTTTGGCTACTAAAGTGCTCTAGTAATCACCTAGCAGGCTGAATGCAGTTGGTTCAAAGTGAGTTCACACACAGGAGCAGGGCAGCCTGAGCACAACATGACCGATGCCCTTCTGTGGGTAGAGGGGGCAGCTGAGAAAGAACAGACCATGAGGAACATTGAGCAGCTAGGGATTCATTTACTGATGCCGAGAAAGGCATGGAACGAGATTGCTTCTCACTCAGACCCACTGACACTTTATAAGCAAGACTTCCACCTTCCAGAACTACAGCCACAGACCCAACTTAATCACTTGCAAACCAATGTGGGCTTCCCAGCTGGGACAGTTGGAAGATAAGATGCTCCTGCTTCAAGAGGCGTGAAACTCCCTATAGACAACTGATCGGCCTTGGAGAACAGCTGTTGTCAATGACAGTTCTTGCTCCCAGAGAGACTTGGGAGGATACAAACAGTGCCCACTTAATATTCCATTCCAAGGAAACAGGCCTAAACAGCTTCAATACTGGTTTTGTCAAGGGCCAACACTCACAGGAAAACCTGGAGTGTTCTACAGCATGAACAGCTTCCATTCAGAATGGCTTGAAGTCGGACAGTCAGTTCTGCAGGACTGAGGCTGAACCCTTGAGCTCTCCTTTACCCCGCCCCGGGGTTTCCCCATACCTGGGGGAGCACTAGAGCGCAGGAGAGCCCAGGCCAGAGGGTGTCCTTGTTACAGATAGTGAAGCCCCCTTGTCCCAAGTTTCCACATTTTCAATATGGGGCACTGTTAGGGGACAAAGGATTGACTGAATTAAGCTGGGTGGCTGAAAACTTCTCACCAGCTCCAAGCATGGGAAGGCTTTTAGCCCGGAACACACGAATCAACCCAATGGTTCTAAAGCTAGAGAGATGCAGAGAGCTGCTGTGGACATGGTCTTGGGGCGGCAATCACTACATCCCTCCCCGCCCCCCCCCCCACCTTTTCCTTCACTCAAGCAGGGGCTGGTTTCAGACAAGTAGGCTGTGACCCTCAGGCCAGGTAAAGCCACAGCCCTTGGTGAGTCAAGCAGGACAGATGTCAGGACTTAGCACCCAATAGAATCTGGCTGATCAGAGCACCAGCCAGAGAGAATGCCATCACCACCACCCCACCCCCCAGGACAGTAACAGGCAGAATATATTCTGAATTCCGAGTATTTCTCCAGAAGGAAAACTAGGAGACCAGCATCCTCGAAGCTGGTAGAAATTCAGCTAGCAGACTCAGAAATCTTGGTCTGAGAACCTTGTCTCATGTGCTCAGATACAAACGTCTCATGCAGACCCCACCCTGGGCCTGGGTCCTAGCTGCTGCTCTCCCTACTTCCAACTCCGAACAGTCTTGAGACAGGAGAACTTCATGAGACTGGCTCATGAAGGCAAAAGGTAAAGGCAGGAATGTCATGGGGTGGGGGAGGCAGAGGACCCCTTCCCTTCCAGCCCATGGTATTTTTTTCCGAAGGAAAGGTGAATTCACTCTAGCTTGGGGAAGCTTGAGCAACCCCCCACCCGCCTAGTAGAACAGAAGTTCAAGTTCAAAGCTTTTCTGAATATTTGAGGCAATAACTGCCCAGCAGTTCTGGCCTGTCACAGTGCCCTGGATTCAACCTGGAACTTGTGATTCAAGCCTTAGATGTAGTGAGGAACCTGAGCCCCAGACCACAGACAGTGTCTTTGGGGGTTTCTATTTGAAAAAGCTGAAGTGAACAGACTACCTTTTATCTACAGCTGCTGCTTGGGGATGTTGGGAGGCTCTTTTGGAGCCCCTGACCCTGCCAGAGTGGACACCTGACAAGGTACCAGAGTAAGGACTGTCCAACAGCAGATGGGCCACCTGCAAGTCTGAGGTGATTAGTCGCCTATAAAACTGCCACTGAAGGATTCAGTGAGGTTCTTAATTCAAGCAGACGGGACGCATCATTCATGACCTGCCACTGCTGGTCCTAAGGCAACACTGACACGGTCCTTCTCATTTCTGCTCATTTTCAGCATGTTAGGAAGTGCACAGATGCTGAGCTGCAGATTCAGAGATTTGGGGGGTCCTGGCTACAGGTGTTGGCCACATCAATTCTGCCAGATATTCCCACTGCCCAGCGCATTTCCCGTCAAGCAGCCCCAAAAGAAACAAACCTACACAGCACCATCTGCAGCGTGAGGGTTAGAACAAAGCTCACCGGCCTTCGGGAGTTTGCACACCTCAGACTGACCCATGTAAAGGTCTACAGGGACAGGCTGGGACTGAGACACCAGAGTTTAACCCCTACCAGCAATGCCATTTGCAGGCAAGTTGGAGGTGGTGGCTACTTTGTAGCTGGGTTTTGCCTTGTGCAATTGCTTGCCCAACTGGAGTCAATATTATCACAGAGGGAGCCCTCCAAAGAATCATCCTGACAAGACACGACTAGGGCAACACGCCCATCCTCCAATTGCAGGTGACATCCCTTCCAAGAGAGGGAACCTGACCACCAGGAGCGGTGCAGCTGTCACCCTTGCCAACACTCAGCAAGGTCTGCAACAAGGGGCCCCAGACTGAATCCACAGGCAGAAGGTTCTCCTTCAGACAGGGGAACATGAGGTTTAGCGTGAGGAAGTGGCTCACAGATCTCGAAAAGAAAAGTGAGCCTGTTCCTAGAACTTCCTAGAAAACGAGTCTTGTACGCAACTACATGCCCAGAGCCTTAATCTGCTGGGGACAGAAGTCTCACCTCCAGAGCCTTTCCTTTCAGAAACTAGTTCTCCTGCAGAACTAACCTGAACTCCGCTTCTCTGCTGCCAGGGGAAGTGGCTATTAAGACGCTCACACCGCCATGGAGATGCGGCTGTGGGTAGGGACCCAGACAGTCAGTTGTCTTTTCTGCTACCCCCAGGGAAGGGCCAGGAAGTATTAGAGGCTTTCTGTCAAGGAGAGCAGTGGTGGGAGTCACTGAGTACCGAATCCTAGGGGAGCCCCCGCACCCCAGAGCTAATGTAAGGTTTCCTGGAAGGTTGCCCAGTTCAAGTAACTGGGCTAAGTGGTTCGTACCCAGGACCAGCCAAGGTCTGGTCAAAGCATTGTTTAGAGTCGCCATTAGCATGAACTAATTTGCAGGCTAGAACCTCACGCCCCACCGGCAGGTGATGCCTGTAACGCTGATTGGCAAGAAGGCTGGCACGTGGAAGCAGGGAAGCCCATCAGCTTAACATACCAAGAAGCAGGTGTGCAGTGCACACACCCGAGACTCACTGGAGACCTTAGCTTTAGGGCCTCTAGTCACCAAAGTCAAAAGCCACTTGGAAAACCAACTCTGAGTGCCCTAGGATCAAGTCCTGTGGCAGAAGCAGGTCTGTTTTGGGGGGCCTACGTGAGTTTTTGTGGTAGTAAGGCTCCTACCCTCTTGGCGGGGAAAAGGGGTGTGCCTTAGCTTTGTTGCATTGCTTCTTCCAATGAGTCAAACCCCGCTCTTCCCATAAAGAACCTGCAGGAGCCCCAAGCTGCATTTACTCTCAATACCGACAGTTTCCTACACTCATGAAGCCAGGGGTTGAGCCGTAACTAAGGCTGTCACACCTACTCTGAACAACCCAAGTCCTCGTTTCCCCCAACCCCCCTAGCAGACTTGTATTAGAGGGGCTTTCACCATTTTGCACAAACCCACACAATCCTGCGAGTCCTATTCGCAAGGCCACTTAGCCCCCCACGTGTGAGGCGTAAAGAGGGTACAACAGCAGAGGCATTTTGGGGGACATCCAGCACACGTTTCAGGAAGCATCTAGACCCGACACAGAAGGGAGCAGATGTTAGAAGCACATTTGCCAGGGCTGTAAGGCTGCAGTTCAACAAGGTGAATAAAGTGACTTTCACTTGAGAAAGCAGCACTGCAAGCCTTGAGAAAGTATTTTGAGTATCAGCCCCCCAACATGGGGACACCGAGACCAAGTACAACAGCCTTGCTGTTCAAGACTCATCAGTCAGGATTTGCTCATTTTCAAGACTTGCGCTCTGAGACTAGTAAGCTCTCAACTGAGGCTTTTCAAGCCCTAGATTTGATTTATAGCTAAAACACCTGAGTAGTGATCTAGAGACCACTGCTGAGATGATGGCGGGGCATAAACCAGGTGGTCAGACACCACCCCCCCTCGGCCAAACCGCCTTCAGGGTTCACTTCTGCAGAAACCGCATCCAACTGTATTTTTGTTTGTATTCGTTTTACCAGAGCCGCGCTGAGCTCTGGCTGATGGTGGTACTGGGGATTGAACCTGGGACCTCTGGTACTTCAGAAATGAAGGTCTTTCTGCATAACCGTTACTGCTGTCTTCCTCAGCCCTCAACAGTATTTTAATAGCCAGCAGGCTTTCCATTTAATGCGTTACAAGGCCGAGAATTTTTGGGGTTTTTTAACTTGGTTAAAACCCAGAAATATGAAGACGAAAAACAGTAGCCAGTTTTCCTCAACGTGCTGGGGGGGGGGGGGGGGAGGAGCAGGTTTGAACCTGAGTCACTGTGCACTGCAAACTTGCACGTGAAGCAGGTGAACTATTTTTTGTCGGTCTGGGTGGTATTTAGGCATTTTAAGTACCCGCAGCTGTCCTTAGCAGCTCCCCCCCCCCTTCCGTGCATGCAACCCCAGATACTGTAGCTGCAGACTTTTGTAAAGGCGTGCCATTTCAGAGACCCCTTTCGTACCCAGCAAAGCTTTCAGTGCAGACTTTTGCGAAACCAGAGCGAGCGAGAAACAGCCCCTAAGGCTCCCCCCACTGCAGCCCTGCGCCGGGGTCTCCTGGCCAAACCAGCATCCGGTGACTTTCCTCACTAGCCTGTTTTTTCCCTAAGCAACTGCTACCACAACTTCTCAAATCCAAATTCCCTTTCATCCCCTTGGCTTAAAAACCCTTTTTCCCTAAAATCCCTTTTGGTTTTCTATTTTTATTTGTTTTTTAAAGAAAGTGTAAGACAGCCCAGCAATTCTAAACCCTTTCCCAAGTTCAGAGAGCCCAGCAATTCTAAACCTTTCCCTCCCCCTGGCTCTTTCAAGTCTCCTGCTGCCAGCAGCTTGTTTCCCAGCAACAACAACTCCCATAAAAACTTTTTTGTTTTTTGAGAGCGCATAAGCAGCACCCTTGAAACTGCAAAATTCGAGTCCGGGGCTCGGCAGCTTCAAAGCCAACCGCTTGCGACTCACACCATGAAACCACGGAACTCTCATTCCCCCAAAAGCGTTCAGAAAAAATTCCCCCCCCTCCAAGCCCCCTACACCGCAGCCAAAGCTCCCGCCTCCCAGGAAAAACCCTTGAAGAGCAAACCCGCGCTGACCCCGACCACCCTCGACCGAGCGCTCCCAGAAAGACTGACGCTCGTCCCGGCCGGGGCACCGCCTTTTCAAGGGGCTCCTGTGTGACGTCACTTCCGGAGGCGTGTCCCCCCAGCTGCGTGCGGAGGGGGCGTGTCCCACGCCGGAGGGGTAGGCGTGGCCAGTCCGCGCATGCTCGCCGGGACGGCCGCCGCCGAGCCGAGCGCTTGACTATATATGGTCAAAGCTGGGGGCGAGCCGCGCGCGGGGCCGCGCTTCCGGGTTCGGCGGCGGCGCGCAGGGCAGGGCGCGAGCCGGCCTGGGAGCCCCGGTCTCGGACCGCCCCTCCGCGCCCGGCACGCCCGGCGCCGCTCGGCCAGCTCAGCTTCGCGGTGAGCGCGGCGCGCTGACCCGTGGGCGAGGATGCCGTACGAGATCAGTGAGTCTGGGGGCGCGGGGACCCCCGGGGTGGGCGCCCCTACTGCGCTCGGACCCCGGACCACCCACCCCTCCCGGGTTTGCAGGCTGGGGAGGCTGGGCGAGCAGCTCAGCGTGCGGGGCGGACTGGGACCTCCGGGGCGCCACCCCCAACTCGGAGGAGGACCCCCAACTTCTTGGGGGACCTTGGGGGCCCCCTGCCCCCTCCCCGGGGATTCCGGGTTCGGGCACCGCCGTGGGTGCGGGAGGAAGGGGGGGAGAGGCGGGGACACCCCCACCCCGCCTGCCTGCCACCCCCCCACCCTGGGGCGCCACCCCGTGATGTTGAGCCCCGACGGGGAGGGAGGGAGACTCCTCCCCTCCTCCAACTACCTGGAGGCCTTTGGGGGGGACCCCCTGCCCCCCCCCCCGGGGTTCCGGGTTCGGGCACCGCCGTGGGTGCGGGGCAGAGGCTGAGCCCCCCCTCCCCGCAGCATGCTCCGCGGCCTGCAGGACCCTCCCCCCGATTACCTGGGGGGGGGGCTTTTCACCCTCAACGTGCCCCCACCCGCACCCCGGGGTCCCTTAGCCCTTGGGGTGCTGGAGAGCTCAACAGGCGCAGGCCGGGAACCCTGGGGACACCGCCACCCCCACGACGACCCCCGGCTGGGGGAAGGGGGCGCCCCAAAGTCGGCACTGCGGGTGAGGGGAGGGTCCCTCAAGTCCCCCCCCTTAACGTCCACCCACCCCCGCCCCGGGAGCGCGCTCTAGGAAGTGGCGCCGGGGCCGTGCGCGCGCCTGGCTCTTGGGGTGCCCGGCAACAGGTGCCACCCATGCCCGGGGGTCCCCCTCGGCCCCCTTCCCCCCCACACACACACACACTCCGGGCAAGAGGGGAAGCTTTCCCCGCGACTCCATCGACTCCATTGTGCCCCCCCCTCCTCCCTGCAGAGAAGGTGTTCGCCAGCCTCCCCCAGGTGGAGAGGGGAGTCTCCAAAATCCTGGGCGGGGACCCCAAGGGCAGCAACTTCCTCTACACCAATGGGAAGTGCGTCATCCTCAGGAACATCGATGTGAGTGACTGACACCCCCCCACAACACCCCGCAGGTCGCCCTCCTCCGGGACCACCCAGGGGCAGCCTGGCGCCATGCTCCCTCTTCCGGGAAGCAAAGGGGGGAGGTTCAAGTTCAGCCCCAGGGGTGGATTTGGGAAGTGGGGGGGTGGGGTGGGCAGGCTTTTTGTTGCTTCCTGGACCAAGGGAGACTCTCTGGGTTAGCCCGGCCCCTAAGAGGGAGGCCATCAGGGCTAGCTGTTTGGCCTCGGGGTGCTGGGGGTGGGGAGCCCCTTTTCCTGCTCTGTCAAGTGGATATCCCATCGCGGCCACCCAGCTGCTCCCAGCACCCAGGGCCCTGACCCTCCCCCTGCCCCCCTGCCATCTTCCCCAAGAGGGGTGGATACAGGATCTGGGAGCTGTGTGAACCCCCCTGGGTTGTTCCCAGGCTTCCTGAACCTTCTGCAGGAGCCACGTGATGGGAAAGCCTGGTCCCCAGTGGAAGCCCATGGGCCTGTGCCCTGCCCTGCCCTGCCCTACCCTGCCCTACCCTGCCCTGCCTGGCCCTGGGGCAGCAGGGGGGCTCTGGAGGTGCAGCTGGGCAGGCCTTTTCCCAGGTTTGCAGGGTGTATTTTGGGCGTGGTGATGTTCCCAGTCATGTTGGCTTCACGTCTGGGCCTTTCGCAGTGATTTGGGGTTAACTCTTGGGCCTCTAGGGACCTCACAGCCAGCTGAGGGTGGAGGGGTCTGGGGGGCCTTTTTCCTCGCCTGTAAAAGCAGGGCTCTCTGGTGTTGCGGGGGGGCCTCTGGCTCAGCTGCCAGTTCCTGTTGTTGCTCCCTTTTTTTGGGGGGGGGGGGGAGGCTGGTCTGTCCTGCTCAGCTTGCAGGGTGCCCCCGTGAGGGGGTGGCGTGTGTGAGTGGTTTGAGGCTGCTAGCTGCTGGGTTCCTAGAAAGTGGGCTGTCACCCCTGAGAAGTGAAACAGGTTCTGGCTCCTAGAGAGCCTGAGGCCCCCAGAACCAAGCTCGCAGTTGGGGGACACGGAGCGGGGGTGTCTAGCAGTTTGTGGAATCGAAGTCTCTGGGGTGCTCTCCGGTGTACAGAGCAGAAGGAAGCTGGAGGGGCCCCGGGCTGCAAACTGGAATGTGACCCTGCTGAGACAGCCAGGCCTCTGGGGAAATGCCTGCCTGGTGCTGGGTCCCGCCCCGGGGTGGGGGGGAGGTGGTTCACGGCCAGCTGTTTCCACCTGAAGCTATTCACAGCCTAGGGCAGGGCACCCCCTGTCCCCGAGACCCCTTCTGAGGGCATTAAAACTATTTGTTTATTTACTTATTTCGGATAGAGACAGATGGAGAGAGATGCCTGCAGCCCTGGGTCCTTGCGCTTTGCAAGAAAAGCACAACTGTAGATGAGCAACCACCTGCCCCCCTTCTACTCGAGGCTATTTCTTAAAAGATACAGTTTTCACTTGTTTGTTTTGGATATAGACAAAGGAATTGAGAGAGGAAAGCGGGAAGATACTTGCAACACTGTTGAATAGCTCATGAAGCGTCTCCCAGGGAAGATACTTGCAACACTGTTGAATAGCTCATGAAGCGTCTCCCATTGTGGGTGGTGACCAGGGCTTTGAACCCCTGTCCTTGAGCACTGTAAGGTGTGCGCTCACTGCAGTGAGCTACCGCCTGCCCCCTCCCCCCAAGGCCATTTTTCAGGGCCCCCCCCCCCCCCGAGGCAGCCTGGGAGACGGCAGAGTGGGTCCCTCCTGCCTGCCGGCCTCAAGTCCGCTGGGTGGGCTGCCGGCACCCAGGAAAGGTAGGGCCGGGTGTGTGGTCTGGACGGGGCCCAGCTGGGGCCAAGTGAGCCGGGCATCTTCCTGCAGGTTCAGGGCACTAGGAGAGGGAGGGGGTCCAGTTAGAGTCTGGCTCTCATGGTGACACGCATGAATATTAAAGCCTGATGGAGGTGAACAAGGGAGGGAGGTCAGGCCAGAGCACCTTTGGGTGCCACCGCCCCCCCCCCCCACCCTCCCTGCGCCTACAGCTGTATGGGGGCTTGGACTCAGTCCCCCTTCCCCTTCTGCACTGCCATTGATCCGCCCTGTCACGGAGGTTCAGAACTCACCGAGCCTGATGATTCTGCAGGTGGCCTCCTATAGCCAGAGTAGATTCTCACTGCTTCTCTGGGGCGACGTGCAAATCACCCCAGGCCACAGCCCTGTCCTCCCGCATCTGGAAAAGTAACCAGCCCCCAGCTCATCTGCCCGGCTCTGCCTTCTGCCAGGCCTTTCCTGGCCGGCCCCCCTCCCCCCAACACCACCATTCTGTCCCTGAGACTGAGCTGCCCTGCCCTGCCCCCAGCCTTGCTCCCTGGGCCTCCCCATGAGCCCTCCTGGCACTCAGCTCCAGAACCTTGTCCCCCCTGCTCCTTCCAGAGCGTCCCAGTTCCCAGGAGAAACTATCACATTTGGATCTGAGACAGGCTTCCAGGAGGGATGCCTTGATGCGGCAGTGGGGTGTGTGTGTGTGTGTCATGGTCACCATGGCCGCCTGGCCTCAAGCCAGTGTGGCCAGGCTGGGGGCACTGATGTTGAGTGTCACCTGGAGGACTCTGTTGCCCGTCGTGTGCAGAAGGGCTCCCTGGCAGGCAGGTGCGGAGAGACAGGTGGCTGGAGACTGACCTTGCCAGTCCCTGCTGTGTGCCCAGCACCACCTGCCCTGTGGAAATGCAGCTCACTGACCAAGAGGGCAAGGGGCAGGACAGACCAGGGGTCCTGCACTCATGCTCCCCCTTTTTTTGTTATTAGGGTTACCCGTGGAGCCCGGTGCCAGCCCTACAAATTCACAACAGCAAGCATTTTTTCTTTTTTTTTTTTTTTTTTTTGGTCTTTCAGTTTTATTTAATAGAACAGGGAAATTGAAAGGTGGGGGGAAGACAGGCAGAGAGAAAGAGAGAGGCCTGCAGCCCTGCTCCACCACTCGTGAAGCTTCCCCCCTGCGGGTGGGGAGCAGGGGCTTGAGTCTGGGTTCCTGTGCCTGGTGATGTGTGCCCTCAACTGGGTGCACCACTGCCCACCCCCACCCCCACTGGAGCCCTTTAAAGGAGTGGGAGACAGGCTCCGAGCAGACTCGGCACAGGGCCAGCTGCCGGTGCTACACCTGGTGTCCCTCTGCCCACTCCCCTGTTTGCCGACAGGCTGGGCTTCGGCCAGTTTGGCGTCCCTGCGTCCCCACCCCCTCCTGCGTTTTTATTATTATTATTATTATTATTATTATTATTATTATCTTTATTTATTGGATAGAGACAGCCAGAAATCGAGAGGGTAGGGGAGATAGGGAGAGAGAAAGAGAGTCACCTATAGCCCTGCTTTACCACTTGAAAAAGCTTTCCCCCTACAGGTGGGGACCGGGGCCTCAAACCCTCCTAGAGCACTGTGACATGTGCGCTCAACCAGGTGTGCCACCACCTGGTCCCTCCTGCATTTTCATGCATCTGCTTGGTAACTCTGCCTGTGGCAGGCCCTGTGTGCTGCCCACGGAGCCCCCAGCAGGCGGCCCCCTCCCCGCACAGAGAAAGTTCATTCCACAGCTGACTCTGAGCCCAAGACTCTGCAAGAGAGCTCAAGGCTGGGCGGTGGGGGGGGAGGGGGGGTGTAGGGATTAAGGGGTTCAGGGAGCCTGGGGAGAGGGATGCCAGTGACTGGTGGACGGTGGCTGTGTGGTGAGCCAGCTCTGACCCCCCACCCTGGAGGCCAGGGGACATGAAGCTCGCAGACAAGCACCCTGCAGGTAGAGATTGGCACCCACCCACCAGCAGCGCCGGCTCCTCAGGGACTCGGGGTCTCCCGACACCGTGCCCATCAGTGCTTCTCAAACCACTGGCGCTGGCCTCCCGGGCAGTGCTGAACGAGACCTGGGCAGTGGCCAAACACCCCACACTCCCTGGGCTGGCCGGCCCCCCAGCAGAGAACTGCCTGGCTCGAGGAGCAGGAACACCAAGGACTCCAGCAAATGGTGCCCCAAGGCTCCTGGTTAAGCACTTTCAGAGAAGAGAGACCAGAACGTGGAGCAGGGAGGGCTCCGGGAGGAAGGGCACCTTGGAGGGTGCCGGAGATGAGGAAGAGCTGTCCAGGGACGGGCTGAGACAGTGCCAGCAGGGGTGAGGAGGGAACTTGGACAGGTGACCCCTGTGGGCAGTTTAAGCCCTGGATAGGACGGTCCTTCCCGATTCTCTTCCTCCTGTGGGGACTTGGTGGCAAGTAAGAAAAGGTTGCAGGGGCGGGTGGTGGCGTAGCTAGATGAGTACACGTCACCATGCACAAGGGCCTGAGTTCGAACCCCCTGCCCCCCTCCCACCTGCTTGGGGGGATGCTTTGTGATTTGTGAAGCGGGTCTCTCTGTCTCCTTTTTTAAAAAATATATTTTATTTTTATTTTATTTGTTCCTTTCTGTTGCCCTTGTTTTATTATTGTTGCCGTTGTTGTTAGATAGGACAGAGAGAAATGGAGAGAGGAGGGGAAGACGGGGAGAGAAAGACAGACACCTGCAGACCTGCTTCACCGCCTGTGAAGCGACTCCCCTGCAGGTGGGGAGTCAGGGCTCAAACCGGGATCCTTATGCCGGTCCTTGCGCTTAGCACCACCTGCGCTTAACCCGCTGCGCTACCGCCCGACTCCCCTCTCTCCTTTTCTATCTCCTACCTTCTCAATTTCTTTCTGTCCTGTGAAACAAAATAGGAAAAAAAAAAATGGCTGTCGGGAGTGGTGGATTCATAGTGCCGGCACCAAGCCCCAGCGACAGCTCTGATGGCAGTGAAAAAGGGGGAGGTGGACCTAGGAGTTGGGTGTGTATGTGGGGGATCGCCCAACCCGCCCTGTGCTCACCCGCCCACCCACAGAACCCGGCGGTGGCTGACATCTACACAGAGCACGCGCACCAGGTGGTGGTGGCCAAGTACGCACCCAGCGGCTTCTACGTGGCGTCTGGAGGTACTGGCCCCGTGTGTGTGTGTGTGTGTGTGTGTGTGTGTGTGTGTGTGTGTGTGTGTGTGTGTGTCTGGGTCTGGGGGGGGTGAGAGTGCGTGAACGATGGTGGGCAGGACGGGTGTGGGTGCTTCAGTCGACACTGACTTGGGATGGGAGCCCCCGGAGTCCCCCTTCCCAGGGATCTAGTGCCAGCTCAGGCCAGCGGTGTGCTGGGATTGGCCAGAGGCCTTTGCTGGCAGCTCTGTGACGCCCCGGAGGGTGTGTCGGGGGAGACGGCCCCTGCTTGCCTCCGTGCTGTCTTGTGTGTGTGTCTGTCTGTCTCTCTCTCGCCTCAGACCCTCTCCTAGCCCAGTCCCAGGGTCCAGGGAGCAGACTGGAGGGTCCGGGGAGCGGGCTGGAGGAAGGTCTGCTTCACAGCCGCACACGCTCCCTCAAGCCTCAGCACTTGTCAGTGGGGCAGGGCTTCCATCTGCAGAGGGCCCCTGCTCACAGCGGACGCCCGCGGGCCCCTGACTCAGAATCCCACGAGGACTCCCCCAAGCAGAGCGAGTCTCTGCGGGGACCAGCCCGCCAGGAGGGAAGGGTCAGGACTCACATAGACTGCGGGGGAAGCTTAGGACTCACGTGGTAGGTGAGGGTCAGGACTCACATACACTCTGGGGGGGATCAGGACTCACATACACTCTGAGGAGGGGATCAGGACGCACACTCAGTAGGAGAGGATCAGGACTCACATACACTCTGGGGGGGATCAGGATGCACACTCTGGGGGGGATCAGGACGCACATTCTGTAGGAGAGGATCAGGACTCACATACACTGGGGGGATCAGGACGCACACTCAGTAGGAGAGGATCAGGACTCATACACTGGGGGATCAGGACTCACATACACTGGGGGATCAGGACTCACATACACTGGGGGGATCAGGACGCACATTCAGTAGGAGAGGATCAGGACTCATACACTGGGGGGATCAGGACGCACACTCAGTAGGAGAGGATCAGGACTCACATACACTCTGGGGGGAGATCAGGATACACACTCTGTAGGAGAGGATCAGAACTCACATGCGTAGTAGGGGCAGGTCAGGACTCACATACACAGTGGGGGAGGGTCAGGACGCAGGATCAGAACTCGCAAGCATAGTAGGGCATGACTCACCTTGGAGGGGAGTCAGAACTCACATACACAAGGCTAAGTGGGGTAATGATTCATACACACAGTGGAGCAGGGTCTGAACTCATATGCCACAGGAGGGAATCGACTCACACAAGGAGAGTAGCAGGGACATGACTGTCAGTGGGGGAGCGTCAGGATGCACTCTGCAGCCAGTGAGCAAGACAGGCAGTGAAGGTCCCACCCCGGACCCCCACCCCCAGTCAGGCGCCCACCTTCCATGCCTTCACCCCTCCCCCAACTGTGTGTACCTCCAGACGGTGGGGGAGGCTCATGGGGTCAGTTCCTGTAAAATACCCCCGTGCACCAGTGTGCCCACCACCACCGAGGGGCTGATCCCTCCTGTTCAAGTGAGGAGCTGTTTTACCCATTAACCTGGGAAGAGCGTTCTCTCACAGAAGGGCGTGTGGGGACTCCAGAGGACTGGGTGATGGAATCAGGGCTGGGTCGGTGGTGGCCCCCATGTGACCTCGCCGACCCTCCCCCTGCATGCTCAGCCCCCCTAACGTGCCTCCCCTGCCCCACATCCACCCCACGCCCGCTGTGGCATTCCAGCCCTCACCCTGCCTGCCGGCACATGGGCTGAGTAGGTGGGGGGGCTCCTTAGTTGAGGGAACAGAGAGGTGGGCCATAAACACCGGTCCCCCCAGTGGTGTTGGGAAGTGGGCACTGAGCTTCCCCCTGCTAGAGGACAGAGTAACAAAAAAGGAAGCTGCTTCTGGGGGCGTGGGGTTCCCGACGTCAGCCTGGGGGGTGACCCTCTGCCACCCCTCCCCCTTCCTGCCTGCCACAGATGTGACCGGGAAGCTGCGGATCTGGGACACGACTCAGAAGGAGCACCTGCTGAAGTTCGAGTACCAGCCCTTCGCCGGCAAGATCAAAGACATCGCGTGGACGGAGGACAGCAAGAGGATCGCGGTGGTGGGCGAAGGACGGGAGAAGTGAGTCCCCCTCCCCACCCTGCAGAGAGGCGTGGGACGGGTCCTCAGGTGGCAGTGCGGCTGAGAACTCTGGGGATCCTTCCTGCCGCACCTGCACCCCCCAAGCAAGCCTGCTTCACTGCTCGTGAATCGTCCCCCTCCCCACCTGAAGGGGAGGGCTGCAGGTGTCTGTCTCCCCCTCTCCTCCCAGTTTCTGTCTGTCCCTCTAAGGTTTGGCCCCCAAGGCTGCCACACCAGTCTGGGGCCAGTGGTCCTCTGCGAGGCTGGGATCTCACTCCCTTCCCCTCCTCGCTGGAGTAGAGCAGACAGCCACCTGTATCCCTCTCGCCTCTTCCGCCCTCTGTGCCAGGCCACTCCCATCTGGTCTTTGGAATTCCTTTCTGGGGGCCCGGTGGTGGCAGTCCCAGTTAAGCACAGGTTAAAAGCTGTATACAAGGTCCTAGGTTCGAGCCCCCACTTCCCACCTGCAGGGAAAAGCTTCACAAGCAGGGTTGCAGGTGTCTCCTGCTCTCTTTGTGTCTCTCCCCGCCTCATTTCTCTTTTTTTGTCAAATGAACACCAAAGAGAGAGAGAAAAATGGCTACCAGGAGTGATAGATTCATAGTGCAGGCACCTGGCAAAATAAATTAATTCCTGAGGGGGTCGGGTGGTAGCTCATCCAGTTGAGCACATGCGTCATCATACACACAAGGACCCAGGTTCAAGTCCCCAGTTCCCACTTGCACAGGGGAAGCTTCACGAGCAGTAAAGCAGGGCTGCTGGTGTCTCTATTTCTCCTTTTGTTTCCAAGTCCTCTCCATTTTTCTCTGTCCTATCCAATAAGATAGAAAGGAAAAATGGCTGCTGGGAGCGGCGGATTTGTAATGCTGCACCAAGCCCCAGTGATAACCCTGGAGGGAGGAAGGGAGAGAGAGAGAGAGAGACAGAGACAGACAGACACCTGCAACCCTGTTTCACTGCTCGTAAAGCTTCCCCCCTGCAGGTGGGGGCCGGGGCCTTGAACCTGGGGCCCTGTGCAGGGTACTGTGTGCTGCAGAGGTGAGCCTCCCACTAGCCCCCAACTTCCCCGTCATTAATTCTTATTTGTTGGGTAATTTATAGGAAATCACGAGGGAAGTGGGAGACAGAGAAACAGGCACCTGCTGCCCTGCTCCACCACTCATGGAGCTTCCCCCTGCAGCTGGGGGTCCGGGGGCCTGAACCCTGGTTCTCGAGCATGGGAAAGTGCGCTCTACCAACTGTCCATCCTCTCCCCCCCACAACGCCCACACCTGGGTCCCTCCCTGCCCTGACCCTGGCGCTGCCTCCTCTCGTTGCCCAGGTTCGGGGCCGTCTTCCTGTGGGACAGCGGCTCCTCCGTGGGCGAGATCACGGGCCACAACAAGGTCATCAACAGCGTGGACATCAGACAGAGCCGGCCATACCGGCTGGCCACAGGCAGCGATGACAACTGTGCTGCCTTCTTTGAGGGGCCCCCATTCAAGTTCAAGTTCACCATCGGCGTGAGTGGGCGTCTCCTCGGGCACTTTGAGCAGGGGTGGGGGTGGGGAGTCTGCACCCAGGGGTGCCTGGGATGGAGAGAGTGAGCGGGGGCAGGGGGCACGGTGGACCGCATACAGGGCGGGGCTTCCCCTAGGAGTGTCCTGGCCTGTAGCTGCCTTGCCCGCAGCCATTGGCACCAGGCCACCCAGGAGGGGCAGGCGAGTGTCCAGAAAGCCAGCCGTGGACGTTGCTGGAGGGGAGACATGGAGGAGGAGGGTGGGGGCTTTGCTGCCCCTGGCGGCTGGTGTCCTCTAGGGGTGCTGGGCCGGCTCGGGCGGGGAGAACAGGAGGAGGCAGTGTCCTGGCTTGGCTCTAGGCGACTCCTGTCTCTGCAGTGGCCAAGTGACCGAGCAGTGACTCACATCACAAGTGACTGGCAGGGCGGAGGCTGACCGCGGGTACCTGGGGGGCAGGGCGCCACGGGCAGTTGGTCCGGACAGATGTGGGATCTGGGCCTTGGAAGGAAGGGCTCTCCCCCTCCCTGGGTGATGGGTCCCCAGGGGGCTGAGCAGGGCCTGGCTTGATGGCCCCATGGGCTGCCGCCAGATGGTGGGGGGAGACGGGCTCAAAATCAGCGCCTGTGGAGTCGGCTGAGTCATGCCAAGCCAGGGGCTGCCCAGGAAGGAAGTAGCAGGCGCTAGCCCTGCCCCTCCCCAGGCCCCCGCCGCCTCCCCCCACTGCTGTAGTTGGCCCTGAATTTGGGCAGTGGGTGGGCACCCCATGCCCCCTGGCAGACATGGGTTGAGCCTGGAGCCCTGGGTTGCATGTAACGAGCTCAGGGAGACCAGAAGTTGGGGGAGGGTGGTAATGGCCCTGGAATCGGGGTGTTGGTGACTCCCGCATGGCTGTGGGGGTGAACTGAGTGCCCAGGTCCACAGCTGACTACTGTCGCCCGAGAGGGAGGACTTGGGGCGGGCGGGGGCGGGGGGAGGATAGTAGGTTAGTCCAACTCTCCACCACAGGACCCCCAGGATCCTCCAGCTCCTGGTCCCCTTCCCTCTGCATCCCATGGAAGGCCCCAGAATGAACAGTTGAGTTCAGGTGGGCGCTGGATCCTCAGTGGGTGCAGTCTGGCTGCCCCTTAAGCCCAGTGCACGCGAAGGCAGAGTCTCGGGGGCAGGCCGAGCCTCGGGTCTCCTGGCCACGAGTGACCATTCTTCCATCCCTCATCCTGGCCCAAGTGTGTAGGCCGCACTGCCAGCCCGGCCTGCCAGCAGCTTTGTAATTGTCGGCCTGACTCTCAGGCTGAGCCTTGGCCCCCCGCCCCCCGCCCCTGCCAGACCTGCACCCAGCTCCACCCTCGTTGGCAGGAACACAGGGCAGGGACCTCTTTCACCTACTCCGGGTCCAGCCTGCCTGCAGTGGGGCACGCAGCGGTGACTTCAAGGGCACAGGAGGGCAGGTGGGGGACTAGTCCCCACCTTGGCCTTCCAGGGACAGGTGCAGGCTGACTGGGTGTTCCCAGACACCGTGGGTGGGGCCCTCTCTGTCCACTCGTGCCTCTGCCCCAGGCTGCTGCCCAGGCCTCTGGAAGGGAGCCACCAGCCTCCTCTCTGCCCTCTACCCCCCCCACACACACTGTCACGTGAGGGTGTCAGTTGGAACACCCCCAAATCCTGTCCCCCCACAACTGGGTCCACCCCTGGCTTCCATCCCAACTGCCGTGAATGGCTCAGGGATCATGAAATGATGGCCTGGGGGGGGGGGGGGGGCTGCACCGCCGCCCTGTGTGAGTCTCGCTCGCCCGCTCTGCACGGCGTGGGGGTGGGGGTTCCCTTCTCGAGCAGAGCAGGAGATCCCCGCCGAGCTATTCTTGGAGGTGTCGTTTTCCGCGACGACAGGGACTGTGCTGGGTACAAGGGCTCCTGTTGCCCCTCCCGGAGGGTGGCTGGCGGCCTGGCTCTGGGCAGCTGCAGGTGGCCAGCCCCTGGGTCCCCACTTCTGCTGCCTGTGCCTTAGTGGGGAGGGGACGTCCACTCAGCCTCTGCCACCCCACTGCGGGCCGGGCCCAGCCGCGTCCCATGTGGCCATGGCCCAGAGAGGATTGGAACAAGGCTTGGGGTCCTCTCTGCCTAGGGCAGCAGTGATGGGGTGGATCTGAACCGGGTGACCCCTTTGTGCTGGGCAGCCAAGCTGAGGGCCGTTGTGTGTGTGTGTGGTGATGGGGGGTGTGTCTGAGTGCAGTGCCCCCAGCTCTGCAGGGAGGGCGGCTGATGGAGTCAGGAGGCACCTGGAGGTAGGGTGTCTGCATTTTCAGGAGGCCAGCCTGCACACACATGGCTTCCCAGAGGAGACATGAGTCTCCCCGACGGGGACCAGCTGAGGCTCAGCGGTCATCTGTGCAGGGGACAGTGGAGGCTGGCGGGGACTCGGGCCCCAAGAGTGACAGTGGGGGACAGCGACTGGTGGGAGGTGAGGGGTTGGGGTGGAACCCACAGAGGGCCCTCCACCCGTGTTCCCGTGAGGCAGGTGGCGCAAGCAGGACTCTGCAGCCCAGGGGCACCTGAGGGCACGGGCGACAGCCGGCTCGGGCAGCCATGAGAGCCCCCGCCTGTCCCCACCCACCCTGGCTACTCCGAGCCCTCATTCCGTGAGCGGCTGAGTTGTTCTCTCAATGGGCTATTTCGGGAGACCCGGCCATTGGCTCGAGTTCCCGGAAAAGCTGACAGGCACTTGCTCCCTTCCAAAACCACCCAGGCCGTCCCTCGGCACACCTGTCCCCATGCCCCTCCTGTGTCCTCTCAGGACCTGGGGACCTGCCTCTGACACTGCGGACAGCTGGTGCAGTGACCCAGGAGCCCGGGGCCAGTGCCCAGGGAAGGAGGCCGCGCTCAGCCACTGCGGGGTAGGGAGGTGGCCCTGTGCGGCGACCTCAGTGGCGTCCTGAGCCAGTGAGTCTGGGGGGGCCAGTCTGTGGGTGCTGATGCCTTGCGGCAGTGTGTCCCCGCAGCCCAGCCAGGAGACCACACTCTGCTTGGTCACCCTACCTCTTTGGGGTCTCCGGCTGCCCTAGGCTGCGGGGCACCTAGGCCCCCTCTTCCCCAGGACCCCAGAGCAGCAGGGACAGGCCTGGGGAGGCAGGGAGGTGATCAGAGGGTGTGCTGGAAGGGGTCAGGCTCCCCGCTTGGCACTGGCAAGGCCCAACCCTTCTGTGATGGGGTTTAGGACTTGGGGTTCAGGGGGCCAGCCCACACCGGCCCCGGGTCACGGAGCTTGAGGGCTCAGGCTTGAGCTGGGCCTGGAGAGAAGCCTCAGCCTGTGTTCCCACCAGGAAGGGCAGCCTGGCAGGGAGGGATGGGGCTGGGCGAGCCGGAAGGCAGGGCCCGGAGCTGGGAACCCACCGTGCCTCCCCCCACACACCCCCTCACACCCCTCTGCTTCCCCTTAGGACCACAGCCGCTTCGTCAATTGCGTGCGGTTCTCTCCGGACGGGAACAGATTCGCCACGGCCAGTGCCGACGGCCAGGTGAGAGCCAGGCAGGGCTGTCACCTCCTGGGCTCCTGCCAGTCAGAACAGACATGAGTGTGCCTGAAAGCCCAGCGGCGCCAGGTTCAAATCCCCAGCGGTGCTCTGTGCAAGAGCCAAGCTGGGCAGTGCTGGGCTCGTCCTCCTCACCCTGTTGAATGCACATGTCACCATGCTCAGGACCCTGGTTCAGTCCCCCACTCATCTCTTTCGGGGGAAGCATCATGAGCAGTGGACCCCCTTCTTCTCAGTTGCTCACTTTCTATTAATAGTGGAAACAAATAGAACACACATCTCGTGAAACCCGTCTCTCCCGACTGAGAGAAGCTCAGAGACCTCCCTCCCCCCCAGCGCGGCCGACACAGCTCCCTCCCTAAAGGGAATTGTGAGCCCAGTCTATCAGCACTTTTCTTGTAGATTCTTCTCAGAGTCTCACAGCTGCAAAGCCCTGGATGCCTGAGCAGTGCTATAAATAAGAGCGGGCTCCTCCGTCAGCCACGCACAAGGGGAGAGAGGCGGGGCGGGGGAGAGGGAGAGTCCCGTTGACACAGCGTGTTTCTGTCTCTTGAAAGATCTTCATCTACGACGGGAAGACGGGCGAGAAGGTGTGCGCCCTGGGCGGCAGCAAGGCCCACGATGGAGGCATCTACGCGGTGAGCGGGGAGGGGGCCTCGCGCGGTCTTCCCTGTAGCCGCAGGTGTCAGCACCGCACCTGAAGGAGTCCCGGCCCGGAAGCGAGTTCAGTGGTGGGGGTGGGGGGTGGACAGGCCCCTGGGGCAGGGGGAATGGGCCATGTGGATGGGCTGGGGGAAGTCTGGGCATCCCCCCACCCCCCACATGCGGGTTCTGACCCACACCCCCTCCTCCTCCCCACAGATCAGCTGGAGCCCCGACAGCACCCAGTTGCTCTCGGCCTCGGGAGACAAGACCTCCAAGATCTGGGACGTGAACGCCAACTCGGTGGTCACCACATTCCCCATGGGCACCACCATCCTAGACCAGCAGCTGGGCTGCCTCTGGCAGAAGGACCACCTCCTCAGCGTCTCCCTGTCCGGCTACATCAACTACCTGGACAGGAACAACCCTAACAAGCCCCTGCGGGTCATCAAGGTGAGGCGGGAGGCCAGGGAGACGCGGGAAGAGGCAGAGCGGCCAGCCGGGAGGAGGGGGCTGAGCCAGGCACTCCCGAGAGCAGAAGGCTGTGGGTTCTGCTGTGTGTGGGCCCAGGGGCAGCGGGCCCCCAGAGCAGACAGCAGAGGCTGGGCAGCACGTCCCCCTCTGTGGCGGGACCTGTGTCAAGTGCCGGAGCCCTGAGATGTATCCAGTCTGGGAGCTCAGAGGGGTTAACTTGAGATGGTGAATGAAGAGGTCTGGAGAGACTCGCAGGACATCCCAACATGGGACAGTGACAGGTGTGCGACCCAGACCTGAGCTCCAGCACAGTTTCCTGGCAAAGCGATGTATGGCCCCCAGGATGAGGAAGGCGGGAAGTGTTTTTCAAGGAACTTAACCTTCAGGGAATAAATGTCAAATATACGCAGCAGGTGGTTAGACGGCACACAGGTAAAGGTCAAGAGGCGTTTCTGGGTGTGGGGGAGCATCGGAGAACAGGTTAGGGTGTCTGACACCTGACTGCAGGTGCGCCTGTCTGGCGTTGGCTTTGTTTTTGCCTCCAGCCGCTGAGGCTCAGCGCTGGCTCTGCAGATCTGCTGCTGTTTCTGGTAGCTTTTTTGTTGTTTTGTTTTCATTTGATAGGACAGCTGGAAATTGAAAGGGATGGGGAGAGAGGGAAAGAGGAAGATAGACACTCGCAGATCTGTTTTACCGCCCGTGAAGTGCCCTCCCCCTGCAGGTGGGGGGGGGGACTTGAGCCTGGATCCTCGCGCGTGATACTGTGTGCACTTAGCCGGGGGACCACCGTTCTGTCTGAGTGGCACTGTGGCAGGTACGCTCCCTTGAGGCCAGAAGAAATAGTTTAATCTCGGACCGGACCTCGTACAAGTCTACACTCTGGAGGGGCGGGGGCCTCCAGCGTTCCCGGATGAAGCCCGTGGCCCCTACCGGTCTACGGACTCAGCCAGCCGTCAGCTCACACCCCCTCACCCCCACCCCCCAGACCTCTGGCCGCCCCGGGGCACAGAGATCCTACTAAGAGAGCAGCCTGGGGCCGGCCCTGCCGTGAGCAGGCCTCATGGTCTTTAGTGAAGCTGCAGGCCCAGCGGGTCTCTGAGACCAGGAGACGCTTCAGCAGCCCCTCCCCACTGTGTGTCCCCCACCCCGCAGGGCCACAGCAAGTCCATCCAGTGTCTGACGGTGCACAGGAACGACGGCAGGTCCTTCATCTACTCGGGGAGCCACGACGGGCACATCAATATCCTCAGACTCGCGGAGCCCGGAGCCGGGGTGGGGCTTCTTGTCCAGTGGGCCTTCGCAAACAGGGCCCCTGAGTCATGTGCAGAGAGCTCCCGTTAAACCTTAGTACCACACGGTGGTGCCAGGGCTCCAGGGGATGCTCGTGTCTGCTGCTCCGTGGCTGTCTCTAAATAGAGACAATGGGGCCAGGGTGGGAATCCATGAATGTGAGGCCCAGGGCTGCCAAGCAAAAAGGGGTATGGAGGGCTTAGAATTTTTTCCTCCAGTCCCCTTGCTTTAAAAAATGGGAGGGGAGCCGGATTCAGGGCTAGCACAGCAGGACTTGCATATGCGAAGTTCAGGCGGGGGCTCTGGTCACAGGACAGGGAGGAAGCCAGCTCAGACCCGAAGGGGCCTGTTCAGGGCCGTCTCTCAGATAATCAGGGAGGCCGGTGACCCCCATCCCCCAAGACCGGCCTCACAGTGCAGCCGGCCCTGCTCTGGATGGTCCCCAGCAGGATGCCTGCCGCCTGCCCCCCACACGGGGTCCCGCAGCCCCGGCCTTCACCCAGACCCCAGGCCGGGCTCTTCCTTAACCCCTCCCACATTACTGGGACTCCGAGACGGGGGAGAACGACAGCTTCGCCGGCAAGGGCCACACGAACCAGGTGTCGAGGATGACGGTGGACGAGGCCGGGCAGCTGGTGAGCTGCAGCATGGACGACACTGTGCGCTACACCAGCCTCGGGCTGCGTGACTACAGGTGAGGCGGGCGGCCTGCGGCGCTCTGCTCCCCCCCCCAGCCCCCTCGGCCAAGACGGGACGGTCCCCGCACACGCCACGGCCGGGCTGCTGAGGAAGTCCGGCCACGGGGCCTGCTTACGGGACCCCCAGAGGCGGGTGCCAGGACCCTCGGGCACGGGCCGCCGTGTGCAGCCTGGTTCAGGTTGGCAGTCACCTGAGGGTGGGGCCTGGGAGGGGAAGGCCCCCTGCACTGTGCAGGCCCAGGGACCTTTCTCTGCGCGCATATCTCCCGTCCTACTGTCTGGGGGTGTAGACACCCTCTCCTGGGCCCCTGGAGGACAGCTCGCAGCCCCCCACCCCACGCACATGGGCGGTGAACGTGCCTGCTGTGCCTGGGCCTCCTTGTCACGGCCGGTCCTGAGGTGGTCTGGGGAGGACCCCAGTGTCCAGCCCCGCTGAGTCTGAGCCTCAGTCTGTCCTCTGAGCCGTGGGCTTGCCGTGCTGCAGACTTGTCTTTTTTATTGTTTTTTTATTGGGGGATTAGTGGTTTATAATAATATAGCTTTAGGTACCTGTGTGACATGGCTGGTAGACACTCTCCCCCCAGACTAGCTCCTTGTCCACCATGTGCACCAGACAGGGCATGGAAGCCCCCCAGCCCAGCCCATACCTCCCCTGCCCTGCCCTGCCCTGCCCTGCCTAGCTCTGCTCTGCTCTGCCCTGCCCTGCCCTGCCTTGCCCTTCCTAGACCTGCCTTGCCCTGCCCAGCCCTGCCCTGACCTGACCTGACCTGACCTGACCTGACCTGCCCTGCCCTGGCCAGCCCTGCCCTGCTCTTGCCTTGCCTAGCCATGCGCAGCCCTGCCCTGCCCTGCCCTGACCCGCCCTGACATGACCTGACCTGCCCAGCCCTGCCCTGCCCTGACCCGCACTGACCTGCCCAGCCCAGCCCAGCCCTGCCCAGCCCTGCCCTGACCTGCCCTGACCTGATCTGACCTGCCCTGCCCAGCCCTGCCCAGCCCTGCCCTGCCCAGCCCTGCCTAGCCCTGCCCTGCCTAGCCCTGCCCTGCCCTGCCCTGCCCTGCCCTGCCCTGCCCTGCCCTGCCCTGCCCTGCCCTGCCCTGCCCTGCCCAGCCCTGCCTAGCCCTGCCCTGCCCTGCCCTGCCCTACCCTACCCTACCCTACCCTACTCTACCCTGCCCTGCCCGAGTCCTTTACTTTGGTGCAGTACACCACCTCCAGTCCACATTCTGCTTTGTTTCTCCTTCTGTCCTTACTTCTCAGCTTCTGTCCGTGAGCGAGGTACGAGGTAATATTCACCCTTCTCTTTCTCACTTTTTGGCGCAGCTGACCTCACTTCACAGGGGAAGTGAGATCAAGCTCCAGGGGAAGAAGGTGGCTTCCTCACTTTTGATAGCTGTGTGTCTAGACCTCGACTTCCTCAGCCACTCACCTGTTGTTGGACGCCTAGGTTGCTTCCAGGTTTTGGCTGTTAGGAACTGTGCTGCTGGGCAGGCTTTTCTAAAGTATACCTCCAGAGCCTTTGCCAGAGGTGGAGATGGGGGGATACCCTGGCTGTCAGCCACTGGCAGGGTGGCCATCACCTTGGGGGTGGGTTGGGGTGGCAACAGCCAGGCTCCTGCCACACCCAGGAAGCCCAGGGTCTGGGGACAGAGCAGTGACAGTGCAGGGGAGTGGGCGACAGCCAGGCTCCCAAGAACCACCCTCCCCTCCCCGCCCCGGACCCTGCTGTCCACAGAGCCGGCTCCTGACGCCTCCCTCCTTCTCTCCGACAGTGGGCAGGGGGTTGTGAAGCTGGACGTCCAGCCCAAGTGTGTGGCCGTGGGCCCAGGAGGCTACGCGGTGGTCGTGTGCATTGGGCAGGTACGGCGGGACCTGGGTCGGAGGAGCCTAGGCGGCGGGGGGGGGGGGGGGGCATGATAGGGAACAGACAAGGGCCTCTGGGCACTGCTGTTGGTCCCCAAGCCCTCACCCACTCTGGACAGGAGGCAGAACCCAGAGCTCCCTGCTGCTGCTCAGGGCCACAGCTGGGTTTGGGTCCCCAACAGCCGTCTCCTGGCCACTCAGCCCAGACACCCACTCCTGCAACATCAGCCTCCCAGAGCCCGTGGCTGGCACTGCAGACCCCGCCCGCCCACACACCCATCCCTGCAGGCTGTGGCCTTGGGACTTCAGGCGTTTCTGTGCCCTCTCTCAGCTCTGCGTTTCCACTCGCAAGCAGGGAGGACTGGGCAGACCCCCAGCCTGACTTAGCTTCCCCTGGGGCCCAGGGCAGCTTAGCTGGGCATAGGGCCAGCCCGTGTCTTTGCCCGAGGCCGCCCGCCTGTGCCAGCAGGAGGCTTAGGGTTCCTGCTCCCACCCCACCCCCAGACCAGGGTTCTTATTCTGGACAGTTGAGCCCCTCCACACCCTCCGTCTGGGGTCCCTAAGGCCCAGAGCCAGGCCTGACCCACCCACTTTGGGCAGAGCCCCCCTAGACACTCACTGTCACAGCTGGGCTCCCCATGGACAGATGGACAAGTGGGGGTGGGGTGACAGACTGTGCCAGAGCGGTCCCCTTGCCCCAGGCTCAGCCGCTGTAGCGAGAACAGTTTCCTGCTCTAGATAGGGGGAGCCAGCCAACGGGAGCCCAGCACCGCCATGAGCAATTACCCAGCGGCCTGGCACGGGCAGGGGTTGGCCCTCGGCCGAATCTCCCACGAGCAGGCTCGGTGTCCACTCTGCAGTGGGTATCACGACAGGAGAGCTGACCCGTGGGGGCGGGGTCTGCACCGTGGGGCCCAGCCAGCTTATGAGAGCTGTGGAGCCTGGAGGGGTCCTCTCTGCCCCCCATCCTCTCCTATGCATTGGGAAGTAGCCCCATCTCTTGGCCCTGGGGTGCACACGGTGCTACCAGCCAGTGCAGGGCATAGACTTGGGGTACGGGGGGATACATCCGGTGCCGGTTTGTTCACGGGAGCTCTGAATTCCAGGTCCCGGCAATGACGCCTTGTCCCCCTGAGGCACTGGGCCAGGACAGTTCAGGGACTTTCCCCACAGGCAGGGGTGGCCTGAGCCTGCTTGTTAGAGTTGGGGTGCAGGGAAGGGGCATGGGGGAAAGTGTAGCTGGCCCCCAGGGACCAGACCCACCATGCTGGGTGTCCCCACTCTGCCCTGAGCCCTCCCCCCTCAAAGAAAAGGTGCTGGCTGGGTGGTGGGGCTGCCCCCCCCCCCAGACCCCCTTCTGCCTCCCACACTGGGCGGTAAAAGTCAGAAGGAGGAACCCAGCACAGGAGGGACGAGGACAGGCTGCCCTCTGTGTCTGTCCTGGCCCCTTGACCCTCCTGGCCTCTGTGTCTGTCCCGTTGTCCTTCCTGTCCCATGTCTGTCCTGACCCCTGTCCTTCCTGTCTCCGGGGTCAGATGACAGTCCCGTGGCTGACAAGCACTCCTGACCTAGAGCCTCCTTCAGTTAGCGTGTCCTCCCCCGGGGGGTGGAAGTCACTGCAGGTGGCGCTGCCCGTGAGGGTGACAAAGGGCAGCTTTCGAGCAGGAGCTGCCACGGTCCCCTGAGCCCGAGGGGCAGGACACAGCCCCCGCCAGGCTGGGGACGTGGTGTCAGTGGCCCTGACCCTGAGCTGCCCGGCGTGTCCCCTAGATCGTGCTGCTCAAGGACCAGAGGAAGTGCTTCAGCATCGACAGCCCTGGCTACGAGCCTGAGGTGGTGGCCGTACACCCAGGAGGGGACACGGTGGCCGTCGGGGGCGCGGTAAGCCACGCCCCAACCCCTATCTCTGCCCCAGGGCCTCTGGGTGCTGGGGGGGTGGGGTCCTGAGGTGTAAGTGCGAGGACAGCCAGAAGGTGACCCAGCCTGGGTGGCACCTCCTGGCTCCTGACCCCGCCCCCAATACTGACTCCGTCTGTGGAGCTGAGATGGGGGGGTGGACACAGGACCAGACCACGGGGCCCCTGCTGGCTGGGGGCTAGCAGGGGCAGCTGTGTCAGAGCCTGGCCTGTGGGCACCTTCTAGAATAAGGTCACGCTGGCGGGAATGCTTGCTGCATCCGCACACGGTCACCAGCGGAAACCCCGGCCCTCCCCGCCTCGAGCAGCTTTGAAATAAAAAGTGTACAGGCCAGGGAGACAGCATAGCGGTGAGGCAAAGGACTCTCCTGCCTGAGGCTCTGAGGCCCTGGTGTGTCTGTCTCTTTCTCCCTGCATCTCTCTCAGTAAAATAAAACAAGTGGGGCCGGGGAGCCTCGGGCAGGAGAGTCTCTGCAGAACCGTTTGCTCCCCCGGCCACTCTAATGCCACCTCACGGGGTTCTGCCCGCTGAGCCCGGCCATGCCTGGGAGCCGGGAGGGGCAGGGAAGGGGGTGTCTGTCTTCTCTGTCCGTCCATCAGTCCGTGTGCACACACAGTGACCTGGGCCTCTCCCCCTGCAGGACGGGAACGTCCACCTCTACTCCATCCTGGGCTCCACGCTGAAGGACGAGGGCCATGTCCTGGAGGCCAAGGGCCCCGTGACCGACCTGGCCTACTCCCACGATGGCGCCTTCCTCGCCGTGTGTGACGCCAGCAAGGTGGTCACGGTGTTCAGCGTGGCCGACAACTATGCAGTGAGTGTCCCCGTCTGTGTCTGTCCTGTCCCCCATGTCTAGTATCTGGCCCCTTTGTCCCCACTGTCTGTCCTGGCCCTGTCCTGTCTATCGCCTTGTGTCTGTCTGTCCCATCCCTCCTGTCTCCCTGTGTGTCCATCCCTAGCCCCCCGTCTGTCTGACTGTCCTCTGGTGCTCTTGTCTCTCTGTGTCTGCCTGGCCCTATCCCTTCTGTCCCCAGTGTCTGTCCTGGCCCCTGTCCTTTCTGTCTTCTGTGCATGTCTGTCCCCTTGTGTCTACAAGTTCGCCCCCCACACTGACTCTCCAGCCCCTAACCTCACCTGTGCTTTCCAAGCTTGTCATAGCCATCTCTGTGCATGAGTGCAGTATCCACGCTCACACCGGCAGCTCACGTTCCGGGGGTGTGGGTCAGGCTGCCAGCCTCCCGGCTCCTCCCACTCCCCCGTCCCCTCCCTGTCCTCCGTGGCGTCCCCGCTCACCCATGGGTGGCTGTGGAGGGGGGGAGAGGCCATGACTGCTGCCCAGATGGGGCCTGCCCTGGGCTCCTGGGAACCTGAAGGGCGACCCAGGCCAGGAGACAGCAGCCGCACATGCCGACCTGTCCCCCCGTCCTTAGGAGAAGAACGTGTTCTACGGCCACCATGCCAAGATCGTCTGCCTGGCCTGGTCCCCAGACAACGAGCACTTCGCCTCAGGCGGCATGGACATGATGGTCTACGTCTGGACGCTGAGCGACCCCGAGACCAGGGTCAAGATCCAAGGTGACCTCCACAGGCGGCCGGAGGGGGAGCGGTGGGGGGCCGCTCCATGGCCTGTTCACAGGGCGACCTCTTTTTATTTTATTTAACTTTCTTATTATCTATTTATTTATTGGACAGAGACAGTTAGAAATTGAGAGGGGACGGGGAAGTTAGGCAGAGAGAGACCGAGAGACACCTGCAGCACTGCTTCACCACTCGCAAAGCCTCCCCCCCGCAGATGGGTACCTGGAGCTTAACCTGGGCCCTTACGCTTTGTAACGTGCGCTCAACCAGGTGCGCCAGCACCTGGCCCCATCCTCTCTTTATTTATATTTTTATGAGAAGCCAGAGCACCGCCCAGCGCTGGGGGTTGAGCCCGGGGCCTCCAGCATACACACCTGCGCCGTCTCGGGCTGAGCTCTGCCTGGGCCTGATTCTCAGATTTCTATGTCTCTGAGCACCGCCAGGCTGATTGTTGACTTTACACGGGAAAGCACTGGGCTTCTCTGGTTTTGTGTCAGCTCTGGCTGCCATGGTGCTAGGGATGGAACCCTCCCATTGTCTTTGGAGCCTCAGGCAGGAGAGTCTTTGGGCAGACCCAGTACTCTGTCTCCTCAGCCCTTAAGAAATTTATTTATTTATTTATTTATTTATTTATTTATTTACATGATAGGGGAGAGGGAGAGAACGAGCAGCCCTGCTGCACCCCTCGGGAAGCTTCCCCCCTGCAGGTGGGGCCCGGGGGCTTGAAGCAGGTCCTTGCGCACTGTGACGTGTGCACTCGACGGGTGGGGCTGGGGGTAGCTGTCCTCCTTGTCCCTGCTTTATGCCACAGACTCGAGACATGGGCTCTGTGTGTGAGTGTGGCTTTGCACACACAGCTCTCCGGGGCCAGCTGACCCTTAAGGCCTGTCCTGTGCCTTTCCCAAGCACCAGGCATGAGTTTGACTCCCAGTACCACCAGGGGGAGCTCTGGTGCTGAGCTGGCCTCCCCTCTTGTCACTCAGCTGAAATAGAAACAAGGGACCAAGCCCCCCTCCCCTGTCCCCTGTCCCCTGTCCCCAGCTGCAGAGGGGAAGCTACACAAGTAAAGTAGGGCTACAGGTCCCCCCCCCCCTTTCCCTTTCAATTTCTCTCTGCCTCTATCCAAAACAAACAAATAGATCATTTAAAAATCAGGGCCGGGCAGTGGAGTCCTGGTAGAATGCACTCGTTACAGTGCACAAGGACATGGGTTCATGTCCCTGCTCAGGGTCCTCTTCTCCCTATCTCCCTCTTCCCTCTCATTTTTTTTTTCTTTGTCCCCACCCCAAAAAATACAATATTGAAACACGATGGGAAGGATGTCTGCAAGGCCTTGCTAGCCACTAGAGGGAGGGAGAGGGCTGGGGAAACAGCATCGTGGTTCTGCAAAGGACTTTGATGACTCGGGCTCTGAGGTCCCAGGTTCAACCCCCAGCACTGCCATAAGCCAGAACTGAGTAAGGCTGTAGTCTGCCTGCCTGCCTATCTCCCCCGCCACCCCACTCCCCACACACACGCACCTCAAAATAAAAGACTTTCCTGGCTGAGCCTCCGAGGTCCAGGTTCAGTCTCCAGTCCCACCATCAGGCAGGGCTGAGCTGGATGCTGGTCTCTCGTTCAAATAAAATATTTTAAGAGAGAGAGCAAGAGAGAGGTTTCTGAGCCACTGTGGGGGAGGAAGGGACTTGGGCTTCTTAGGAACCCCTTGTCTAGTGACCGGCCCTGTCCACTCCATCCCCACTGCTGCCCTGGAGGGAGGGGTTCGAGGCTTGGAAGCTGGTCCCGCACCCCTCCCCCCCACTAACTCTGAGTCCCCCCACAGACGCTCACCGGCTGCACCACGTCAGCAGCCTAGCCTGGCTGGACGCACACACACTGGTCACCACCTCCCACGACGCCTCTGTCAGAGAGTGGACAATCACCTACTGAGCGAGCGCCCCGGCGGCTGGAAGGGACGCCTCAGGGACTAGAGCCGCCGGCCCCCCCCCCCCGCCCCAGCCTCTCCCCTGCCCTGCCCCTCGCCTCTCACAGGGCGACCTCTCACCCATCCTTTGGAAAGCTTTAGAGAGTGACCGTTTGCACATGACGAATAAAGGAGCCCTTGGCCCTTGTGTCCGGCGCCCATCGCCTGCCCAGGCCGGGGCGGAACATTCCAGAGGCAAAGCCTCAAAAGCACACAGGCCTGGCCCCCAGGCAGGCAGCACCCCACTCATCTATAGCTGGGCATGGCGGGGGGGGGGGGGTGGGGGGGAGGCGGGACATGCACCGGCTCACACACGGGGGTGAAGCAGGTGGGGCTCTTCTGGTGGACACTGCCTCCAGGAAGGCCTCCAGGTGGGCGGGCAGTGGGGTGCACACACCAGCCTTGTCTCCATCAGTTTGCGTGCTTGGTTTTTAAGACCTGAGAGTTTTTTTGTTTTTTTTCCCCCCTTTTGAACGTCCACTCACCATCACCCTTCGGTGCTGGCAAGCTGTCCGGGGTGAGAGGCCGAGGGGTTTCTCTTCCTGACACGGTTTCTCTTCCCTGCTTTGCTGTTTTCACGTGTTGCGCCCCGCTCCTCCCCCCCCCCCCAGCAGAGATTAATTTAAAGGCAGTCGCCCTTGGGCGGCCTGTCACGTCTCCCCCCACCCCCACCTTCCTTGGTGCAGAAATTTAAAAGTCCGTGTGAAGCTCAGTGACTGGGAGTCTCTGAGATGCCCGGACCCCCCCACCCCGCGGTCAGCACCCCTGCCTTGCACTGGTGGCCGCACTCAGCGCTTTAAGAGATGAGATGGAGAAATGATTAAACCTCTCTTCTGTGTACTGGGGTCTCTGCGTCTATGTTGCTGGTACACATGGTGGCCTCAGGGAAGGACTCCACCCCCTCGTGAGTCCACACCACAGGGTCTGGAAGGGGTGACGGGGCTGTGAGCAGGGCTCAGCACTGCCCCTCCTACCCCCAGCCCCAGTGGTCATAATTATTCTGCCCCCTTCCCTGCCTGTCTCTGCACCAAGTTCACGGCCCACTGAGTCTCCGGTCCTCTGGCAGGCGCGGCCCACAGTTGTGGCATTTGCCATAGGCGGTTAGATGCTGCCACACAGGCTGGCTTCCCAGGCGTCCGAGCCCATAACACAATCGTGACCATTGGCCAGAGCGCTACACATCTGAACCTTGAGCCCCGGTGAAAACTCCACCCTTCTGGTTAAGTCACCCCGACGCTACCATTCATAAGAAACAAGTGGCGTCCTGTGGAACACGGAGAGGAAGGTGCCCTGCCCCCCATGCCAGGCTGGGCTGTGCAGAACTGAGTTCAGAAGCGGGGCTTTGCGACAAAGATTCCAGAAGAACACCTTGACAAAACACCTTGGGAGAATTCAGAAACCTGTCTGTCTAGCAGATGACTTCACCGGTACATGCAAGCCTTAGGGTTCCTTTCAAAGCCTTGTATCGCTGTCCTGGAGTCTCATCTGATTTCCTGGAAGTTGTGAGCTCCCTCGTGGTGCTGGGGGACAGGCCTAGGGCCCCCTGCACTTGGAGCAGGCTATACCTACTGGGCCAGCTCCCAAGATTTTTTGAGTTTGAAGCAAAAATCAAGAGTGTTAGGGGGAAAACAAACACACTTTTTTTCCAAGGGTGAGAAAAATTACAGGATAAACATTGGATTAATTGGGGCCAGGTGGTGGCACACCCAATTGAATGCTCATGTTACCATGCTCAAGTACCTGGTTTCAAGCCTGCAGTCCCTACCTGCAGGCAGAAGCCTCAAGTGGTGAAGCAGGTCTGTAGGTATCTTTTCCCTAGCTACCCCACCCCTCTCCATCTGTCCTAGCAAACGGGAGGAAGGCAGACTTAGATTACTTTTACAATCTGCGTTGAAGCAGGAAAACCCACCACAAAATGTGTGGATTTGGGAATGGTGGCCGTGTTCTGAGCACACGCTGGATCAGAGCCTGTGCATGTCATACACTTGGTCTCATCTGAGGGTTTTTTTTTTTTTTTTCAGAAGGGCCTTGTGCCTTCCCATTCAGAGTGATTAAAAACTGACCCACTGAGGGATCATGTTGATAAGCTGGGACCACTGGCTTTCTGGCTTTGAAATGAGGCCGAGGGGAGACCCTTGCTGACCCTGAGCTGTACTCCCTCAGACCTAGAGGATTTTCAGCATCAGAAGCTGAGGATTACTGATGTGCCCAGATGTTCCAGCTGTGCAGAGGGGGAGGTCTGTGCTGGCTCACCCCAGCTTCAGGAGAGGAGGCAATTAGTTCACCTGTGATTGCTTCAGACACTGCTTGTCACAACTCTCTCCCCCTTAAGGCAGGAGTATCTCAGAATGGCAGCCCACCGACTTCAAGATTATGCAAAGTGCATTCGTTACCTGTAGCTGATCTCTGGCTCCTTCCCTGAAGGGGTTTGGGGTTTGCACAATATGGTGACCTAAAGTTTTTTATTATTATCTTTAATTATTGGATCGAGACAGCCAGAAATCAAGAGAGAAGTAGTGATAGGGAGTAAAACAGACACCTGCAACACTGCTTCACCACTGGCAAAGCTTTCTCCCTGCAGTGGGGACTGGGGGCCTCTAACCCGGGTCCTTGCGCATTGTGAATGTGCGCTCAACCAGGTGCACCGCCACCGGACTCCAAACATAAATATTTCTCGAGACATCAGAATATTACCTGGGTGCTGTGGATTTTCAGAAGCCCCGGTGACAACCTTGGTGGCCATAAAAATAAGTGTATAAAAAGAATAGAAAAATTCAGAGGAGGTAGGTGTAGATAACAGTGAAAAGAAGGGAATCCGGCGGCGGTAGCTCAGGTTCTGAATTCTTAGATGTGCAACATAAAGGGAAACGGCTCAAGGGATAAATTTCCCAAGGGTCTTCGGGCCTAAAAACCCAGGGTAGAAACCCAAGGTCAATGACCAAGGCCCAAGAGCCCCCTTTGTCCGAGAACTTCCCCTTTCTAGCTCGTCTCACTCCACACCTGGGCTCACTGATGGAGTCAACTCTCCCTTCTTAAAGCGCAGAAAGGGAGACAAGTGAAGCTCTGTCCACATGTGCAAACTCAGTGAAAACAGCTCGTGCCCTCCAGGACCCTCTGCGTCTCGAGTGCACCTTCAGCATTCTGTCACTCAGTCACCTTTTTTTTTTTTTTGGACTCCAGCCAGCACCCATCTAAATCCTCCTCCATACCCAACACAGGAAGGCACTGGTGCAGGTGGGGTGAGGGAGGGGGCAGGGCCACCACATTTTCTACTTTTGAGACACCTCCCTCAAAAGTGCCGGAGGTCACAGGTGACTGGAGTCAGACTGCCGGCTGGTGAAGCCCCAGAGAGGAGGAGGTGGAGACTGGGATGGTGTCATCAGAAAGGTCAGACCTCTGCAGTAAAAGCAAACAGCAGCCTCTAATCTATCTGTTCTCCCTGCTTCCAGTGTACCACAAAGCTCGAGATCTGGCTAAAGAAACAGAGTATTTTATAGAAAACTTAAGTTTTGCACAGGTATCAACAAATGTATTCACTGTTGACTGAAAATCATTGATCCCCTCCAATAAAAAAATTAAAGGAGAAGAAGGAGGTGGAAGGAGGAGGAGGACTAGTGCTATAAGGTGTAAACCAGAGAAAGCTTTTTTGTAAATTATTTGTTTTTATTTTTTTTTAAAAATATCTTTATATATTTAATATATGTTTATATATTTAGTAAATATTTATTTTCTGGATAGAGACAGTCAGAAATCGAGAGGGGAAGGGGTGATAGAGAGGGAGAGAAACAGATACCTGCAGTCCTGCTTCACCACTTGTGAAGCTTTCCCCCTGCAGGTGGGGACCAGGTCCTTGAACCCAGGTTCTTGTGCATTATTGCTGCAGTCCAGCTGCGGCAGGTCAGGAGTCCCTGAAGGTGTATCAGAGTAGCAGTGGAGAGAGGAATGAGACAAGACACCGAGGTCTGATGTCCGTCTGATTTATTCAAGCAAGCAAGCCTTTTTTACACTTTGCAATACGGCTGTTTGCAGCAAGAGTTACAGTAAAGTGAAAGTAGCATTTTAAAAGTTTCCTATAATTTCCTTTTAAAAGGTGATAAGCAGATTATACTGTGACAGAGCATGTTTTCTATATTGCCGGGCTAGCTTTGCAGGCGGGAGACAAGACCACCAGAGACTCATGGCTGAGTGGTACGCAGTTCAGTCTCTATTCATGTGGAACGCAGCGCAATCTAAGCTATCTCTAATCACAATTCTGTCCTTATGTATATACTCGCCAAGTAGGGTGGAAACAGGATGTGACATAGAGAGGGTGGAGAGAAAAAAGAGTGGTGGAAATCAGGGTGTACTAGGAGAGGGGGCGGAGCAAAAAGACATCATGAACCAGTGGGGATTAAACCAATGCCCTGCAGGCAGGGCGGTGCTTAGTTAACAGTGGCTATGTAAACAGACTACAGTGTTAAGCAGGGGGGATTAAACCAATGAAACAGAAGGGGTTTTAGAAGCAGAATTAGAAGCAGACTAACACTATATCCTTACTGCATACCCATTCTGGGCAACATTTTTTGTAATACTGGTTTAACTGCTTAATTATAGCTTTTGTTCCTTAGTGCATATGCACCAAGGTGGACCTTGTCTAGCCAATCTTTCCATGAATCCTAGTTGAGAATACATTGTTCTTACTCTGTTAATATTTATCCAACTAATGCCTTCCTCATCATATGCTCCTGTATAGGGCAATGGAGGGTCGAGGATCGGGAACTTTCTGTAACCCTTTAGACCTAGGTGGATACCAGAGTTTCCCATTAAACTTGTAAACTATTCATGGGGGTCCCTGTGCTGTGGGAACTATCTTTCTGTTATCAGTTTTCTTATTCTTGTAAGGTTGGGGTTTAGGTGCTTGGTAGGCCAAGGAGCTAACAGCTCAGCCCTTTGTAATGCTATCATCAAATCTCCATTGGGTTTGTTTGGGAAATATTGTCTGGCAATTTTTGACAAGAGGGATTGTTTACTATTTGCACAGGGTGGTTTCTGGGGTTGTTTTTCACAGATCATCCTCTCAGTCATTTCTATCAAGAATATTATTCCCCTTATTATGCCACATCCTATTCCAGGAAGCTTCCTTCTCTGAAGTGGGCTTCTCCCAGATGTGACTCTGTCAGCCAGCTGGGGTGGAAGGGGGTGTGGTACATTATGACATGTGCGCTAAACCAGGTGTGCCACCACTCAGCACCGTAAATTATTTTTTATTGGAGGGAGTAATGTTTTATAATGTAACCATTGACATATGCATACAATACATTATGTACCAGGCCCCCAAAGATTTCATCCTGCCCTCCCTCCACAGAATCCTTTGCTTTGGTGTTTTACACCATGTCCATTCCATGGTTTTCACTCTATGCTATCACTCCCCATCCATGCTTTATTAAGCCCTGCTAATAAGTGAGATCATTTGACATTCATTCTTCTCTTTTTGGCTTATCTCACTCAACATGATGACATCAAGTTTCATCCAAGAGGATGCAAAGGAAACAACTTCAACCTAACAGCTGAGTAGAATTCCATTGTGTGTAATTTTTTTAAATATTTATTTATTCCCTTTTTTGCCCTTGTTGTTTTATTGTTGTTGTTGTTATTGATGTCGTTGTTGTTGGATAGGACAGAGAGAAATGGAGAGCAGATGGGAAGATAGAGAGGGGGAGAGAAAGACAGACACCTGCAGACCTGCTTCACCACTTGTAAAGCGACTCCTCTGCAGATGGGGATCCAGGGGCTCAAACCGGGATCCTTATGCTGGTCCTTGCGCTTTGCATCACATGCACCCGATGTGCTACCGCCCGACTCTGAATATCATCCTTTTTAAATTGCAGAGTAATATTTCATGGAATATATATCCCATAACTTCTTTAGCCAGTCATCTATGGATGGGCACTTAGGATGCTCCTAACTCTTTGGCTATTGTGACTAATGCAGCTATGAATGTAAGGGGACATATGTCCATTTCAATTAGTGTTTGCATGTCCTTTGGATAAATGCCTAGGACCATAAGGTAATTTCATTTTTATTTGTTTGAGGATTCTCCGTACCGTCTTCCAAAGGGGCTGCACCAACAAAGCCCACCCATTCCATTCCTTTGATCTATCTTCTTTCTACCCTCAGGACCCTCCCTGCCTGCAGGGTATTATTAATCTTACTAAGGAAATTCCTACCTTTCCAGCCCCTTTTGCCTTTCTCCACCCCTTTCCTAGACATTTCCATTTCTTTCTCTTTTTTTTCCTTATTGGGGAATTAATGTTTTACATTCAACAGTAAGTACAATAGTTTGTACATGCATAACATTCCCCAGTTTCCCATATAACAATACACCCTCACTAGGTCCTCTGACATTTCCATTTCTGACTTGCAACTTCTGGGTCTGCCCTTTAAAAGCCTTGGCTCTCTGATCAATAAAGATATTGCATTGCCTCGCCACCACAAGTCTGTTCCTGAGTCATCTCCCTTGCGTCGCTGAATGAGTAGCATCCCAGGCTGGCTCTAGTTGATTTCTCTCCAACTCAGAGAGTACGCACCCGGGAAGAGGCACCCCCATGCTAACCCGGCAGCCATTAAGACTTTTTTTTTTTTGGTGGTTTATTTCAAGTATCATCATGATGACCTGAAAAGCACTTTTTATTATTTCAATCTTCATATAATTATGTTTACATTTTATTTATTTCATGAGAGAGAAGGAGAAAAATAGAACATAAATTCTGTATGAGATTTGCTATGGGTTTGCATGTGACAGAAAAGGAAGTAACAGTAGTGACACCAGGACTTGTGAGCTGAGCTACTAGGAGAATGAACAGCCCTTTAAGGAGAAGAGAAAGACCATGATGAAGCATGCTGAGGATAGAATAAGCAGGGTTTTTTGTTGTTCACATTTTTTTTTAATTTTACATATTAGTTTCATAGTCAAATATATATTTAAGGGAAGCTGGTCTGTGTAAGTTTGGGGGTGCTGGATAAGATCTCACTTAAATACATAAAGACTTGTTGTAAACAACACATGGATCCATTTAAGGTTAAACAAAGAGGTTTATTCATAAAAATCACTGTGACTGTGAGGGCACAAGTCTAGCTAAGAAAATGTGCAAAAGTCCAAAGTCCACAACTCAACTATCCAAGACCACCACGTGAAGAGTTCAGGAACAATCCAGGGCTACACCAACAGGAGAGTGCTGTGATGAAGGTGATCCCATCAAGAGAGGGAGCTATTGCCAAGTCCTTGCTTACATAATCCCTGCAACCACATTTCCTTGTGAGTGTGTCCTGCCTCAGGCTGACATCATTCGTATGCTAATTGTCCCAAATTCCTGTTGGGGGCACAACAATTCCCCACTTCTTACTACTGACATGGATAAGATACCCAGTCTATATAAGTATAGGAGAAATAAGCAAATCTTCACTGTTTCAAGGGTTTCCACTGCCCACCCTGACTTTATTCCCAAGAGAGTGTGTAATAGCATACCACAATCAACAATGGTTTCTAGGATAAATTTGAGTCAATACATACATACATATCTCATATTGAAATAAATCACTCCCCCATAGAGAGACTAGAAGGTTAAAGACATAAGTGACACAGTGAGGCAATCCGTTAAGATTCATACCTGTAGTAAGTGGCTACCCTTCGAAGCCATCCAATAGTCCTTATTGCTTTTCGGGCTGGAGAGCCAGGGCCCCACTTTTTGTTTCCTGGCAGAGAATTATATTCTGTCTAAGTTCTGGATGGACAGTGGATTGCCCAGTAAAAGCCTCTTTCACAGAGTAGGCATTTGGTTAAGGGAGGTTATGAATATCTGTCATCTCTAGATACCATATAATCAAATCGTTCAAGATTTACTTTGCAATTCTTTTGTAAATGGCCTTCATTATTACACTTAAACCTTGTTTTGCATAGACTGTTGTAGTGAACATGTAACCATAGTAACCAGAGTGCACCTACATAGTGTGATAAGACAGAAACATATGTATAAGTAGGATAAGAAATACTATGATGTCAACCCGAACCTGATTGGCCAATGGTGATGTAATCTTAAATACCAAGGCAAGTTAGTATAAAAAGAGGCTCAGAAACCAGCTGAATGAAGCACCGTCACTGCTACTAACTGGGATGCTGCCGGTGGTGCTAAAAGACTTAATTAAGCGCATGCAACTAGGCTAAGTAGCTGCTTCCCCAGCTTCCAGAGACCCTCATTCATCCAGTCGGTCAGCGAATGGAGGATCTCCAGTTTGGCAGCACGGCGGCTGGTGGCCACATCGTGAGCCTTACTTGTGAATGTCTACTGAGTAAGGAGAGGTATCGGGTTGACTGTGTGTTGCGTGAATTGTGTGACCCATCTCTGGCATCTAAATAAGTAAAGAATTATTGCTTAACCCCAACACACTCTCCGAGTGAATCCTTACTCTTTTTTATTATTTTTTTATATTTTATTTATTTTCCCTTTTGTTGTCCTTGCTGTTTTATATATATATATATATATATATATATATTTAAATTTCTTTATTGGGGAATTAATGTTTTACATTCAACAGTAAATATAATAGTTTGTACATGCATAACATATCTCAGTTTTCCATATAACAATACAACCCCCATTATGTCCTTTCTCATCCTTTTTTGGGCCTGGATTCTCCCCATCCACCCACTCTAGTCTTTTACTGTGGTGCAATATGCCAATTCAAGTTCAGGCTCTACTTATGTTTTCTCTTCCAAACTTGTTTTTCAACTCCTGCCTGAGAGTGAGATCATCCCATATTCATCCTTCTGTTTCTGACTTATTTCACTTAACATGAATTTTGCAAGGTCCATCCAAGATCAGCTAAAAATGGTGAAGTCATCATTTTTTGTAGCTGAGTAGTATTCCATTGTGTATATATACCACCACTTGCTCAGCCACTCATCTGTTGTTGGACACCTGAGTTGCTTCCAGGTTTTGGCTATTATAATTTGTGCTGCTAAGAACATATGTGTACACAGATCTTTTTGGATGGGTATGTTGGGTTCCTTAGGATATATCCCCAGGAGAGGAATTGCAGGATCATAGGGTAGGTCCATTTCTAGCCTTCTGAGAGTTCTCTAGACTGTTCTCCACAGAGGTTGGACCAATTGACATTCCCACTAGCAGTGCAGGAGGGTTCCTTTGACCCCACAAGCTCTCCAGCATTTGCTGATGTTATCTTTTTTGATGTATGACATTTTCACAGGAGTAAAGTGGTGTCTCATAGTTGTCTTTATTTGCATTTCTCTGACAATCAAAGACTTGGAGCATTTTTTCATGTGTTTCTCAGCCTTTTGGATCTCTTCTTGGTGAATATTCTGTCCATGTCCTCTCCCCATTTTTGGATGGGGTTATTTGTTTACTCGTTGTTGAGTTTGGCAAGCTCTGTATATATTTTGGTTATTAGCCTCTTGTCTGATGTATGGCATGTAAAGATCTTCTCCCATTCTGTGAGGGGTGTCTTCATTTGGGTAGTGGTTTCTTTTGCTGTGCAGAAGCTTTTAATGTAATCTCATACGTTTATGCTTGCCTTAGTCTTCTTTGTAATTGGATTTGTTTGATTGAAGATATCTTTAAACTTTATGCAGAAAAGAGAAGACCACTTTTTAAAAAAATGTTAATTTGATGGACCATGAAGCCCAGATCTTTAGCTGACCATTATCTGGGTATATCTGTGAAGATGTTTTTGGATGAGATTGACATTTGAAAATGTGGACTATGAGTAAAGAATATTTCCCTCATGGTCTGGGAGGTGGTACAGTGCAAAAAGTGTTAGATTTTCAAGCATGAGGTCCTGAGTTCAATCCCAGACAGCACATGTACTGGAGTGATACTCTGGTTCTCTCTCTCTCTCTTTCCCCTACTGTATTTTCCATAAATAAAATCTTTAAAAACAGAACAAGAAGGGGGCAGGGTGGCAGTGCAACTGGTTGAGTGCACCTTTAACAATGCACAAGGACCCAGGTTTGAGCCTCTGGTTCCCACCTGCAGGGGGAAAGCTTTGTGATGGTGAAGCAAGGCTGCAGGTGTCTCTCTGTCTTTCTCCCTCTCTATCACCCTCTTGATTTCTGGCTGTCTCTATCAAATAAATAAAGATAATAAAACATTTAAAAGCTGGGTCCCTAATCGGGGAGTCCTGTATTCCCAAATAGACATGATGGGCCTAGACCTCAAATAAATCCCTCTCCATTGTTACTGGTCACTTCTATCAAGAACAACACAACAGACCCCACTGTGGGCCCCCATAGGACCTTGCCCTCAACTTGGATGAACAATGGAAGAGAATGTTCCATCCTCCAAAGGGAAGCTGGACAACATACTCTATGCTACACCTGAGGAAGATGGGTCGATATTGGGGCAGCTTGGAATGTTCCTCCTCATGACCACAGAATGTGAGCTCAGATCTACAGGGATGCAGAGGTCACATAGGCTACTAAGCTGAATATGGGCCCAGGTCACATCAAATCAATGGGGTTTACAGTCAACAATATTTATACCCCTTTCCCATATTTGGGAGCTACTCTTTTCACTGATCAAGCTTTCTGGTCCTTCTTCCAGCCATGACATCTCTCCAGACAATAATTAGGATCTACCTGCATATCAGATTTCAGGCTCAGGCAACCCCCCCAAAAAAAACCCACTAGTATAGTCACAGGCCCTTTGGAATATAACTAAAATATGCCTACTAGCTATCTACAAAACTAAGATTCCCCCCTGATCCCCTCAACCCCCGCAACTCTTCATCAGCACTATTCCAGCCTTTAAGTTCATGATTCATCAACAATTTGTTTGGCTTTGTATGTTAACTCTCTTTTTAGCCACCAGGTTCCAGATGCTAGCAGGATGCCGACCAGACTTCCCTGGACAGATGACCCCACCAGTGTGTCCTGGAGCTCCGCTTACCCAGAGACCCATCCTACTAGGGAAAGAGAGAGGCAGACTGGGAGTATGGATCCACCTGTCAATGCCCATGTTCAGCGGGGAAGCAATTACAGAAGCCAGACCTTCCACCTTCTGCATCCCACAATGACCCTGGGTCCATGCTCCCAGAGGGTTAGAGAATGGGAAAGCTATCAGGGGAGGGGGTGGGATATGGAGTTCTGGTGGTGGGAATTGTGTGGACTTTTACCCCTTTTATCCTATGTTTAATCAATGTTTCCTTTTTATGAAAAAAAAATTTTTTTAAAAACCAGAACAAGAATAGGAGGAGGAGAAAAGAGGAAGATAAGCAGAAGGAGGAGGAGGAGGAAGAAGAAGAAGGAGGAGGAGGAGATTGCCCTCCAGAGCATGGTAGATTTCATCCAATCAGTTGAGGGTCTTCAAGGAAACATGTCTTCCTCCCCTGAAGATGTCACTGAGGGGAAGATCCCATGGAGTGAGAGCCTGACACTACAGGAGAATGAATTCTGACCCTCACCAAAGTGAAAGAAACCAGAAGCCTTTAGTTTGCTCCAAGTTTGGGCCAGAAAAGCATCAATGTGGTTCCGCCCCACCCCCAGGAGGAACGGCCTGGTGACAGGTCTGCACTGCTCAGGGTCCTTCCAATTTAAGCCGGGGAGGGGTGCCCAGGCTGCTGCAGGCGGGAAAGCATGAACACTTCCAAGAAGGTGGGACCCTCTCTCCCTTTTGGTGCGTGAGCAGGTCTGGGGTCCCCATGGCATTCATTGGCAAGTGACAGAGATGCAGGTGGCTTACACAGTGAGCACACCGTGAGCTCCGTGGCTTCACGAAGCTGCTCTGTGGTGTATTCTGGCTCTCTCTCACGGTCCTTGCTTCCTCTGCCTCGTGTGTCCTCATCTGCAGCGCAGTGTGGAGACCCTCTGCCCCTTCCTGCCCACCCCCACCCTCATCTCAGGATTGCAGCGAGGGTAGTTCTCTGACCCTGGTGGGGCCATGCATGATACGCTTCACTTTGAGTCCTTTTTTTTTTTTTTTACTTTTTAAAAATATTCATTTACTTATTTGTTGGATAGGAACAGACAGTAATCTAGAGAGGAAGAGGAGAAAGACAGAGAGACACCTGCAGCCCTGCCTCACCACCTGCAAAGTTTCCCCCTTGCAGGTGGGGACACAGCTCCCACTAAATTCAGGCATGTTTTCCTCCGCCCAGACGAGATGTTTGAACTGTAATTCTTCTGTTTTGTTTTTGCTTCATAGCTTAAAAACATGAGACGGGGGCAGGCGGTGGCGCACCTAGTTGAGCACTCATATTACAGTGCTCAAGGACCCAGGTTCAAGTCCCTGGCCTCCACCTGCAGGGGGAAAGCTTCATGAGTGGTGAAGCAGGGCTGCCTGTGTCCCTTTCCCTTTCTCTCTCTCTAGGTTCTCCTCCCCTCTCAATTTCTCTGTCCTATCCTGTTGTTGAGTGCGGGCCGTGGAGAAGAGAGAGAGGAGGGGTCCGGAGCGAAGAGGAAACACAAATCTTTATTTGCGCTGGCACCTCAGAGTTGGGTGCTAGAGAAGCAGGTTGGGCCACGTGGAGGTAGCGAAAATGGCCGCCTCACGCAGTAACCTTTCCTGCGTCTGAACACTGGAGTGAAGCGCTGGCAAGAGAGCGAGGTGCGGAAGAAAGGCTTTTATAGGAGCAGCTTTCACGAGAATGGGAAGGGGGAGGAGTAACCATAGCACTCCAGGATAGGATGATAACTCTCGTGAGAATGGGAGGGGGGAGGAGTAACCGAAGCACTCCAAATATCGTGGGGATATAGACAATGTCCTGAGGGCACAACATGGCGGAACAGGCACTCCCAGAATGTCCCAACTCTCACGGGAACTAGTAGCCTGAGGGGACAACATGGCATCTGCACAATTTCCCAGCACTATCCAATAAAAATAGAGGAAAAAACAGTGTGGGGGGGGGCGGTTAGTGACACAGCCAGCTGAGCACAGACATTACAGTACACAAGGACCTGGGTTTGAGACCCCAGTCCCCACCTGCACAAGTGGTGAAGAAGGTCTGCAGGTGACTCTCTCCCTCTATATCTCCTCCCTCTCAATTTCTCTCTGTCTCTATCCAATAATACTTAAATAAAAATATATTTTTAAAAAGAGACTTCCCAAATTCGCACCCCATCATTGTGTACTGATCATGCGAATCTTCACAGTGTCCTGCCAGTCTTAGCATCAGCACCGTTGCAGGAAGCCTCTGTGTGTTGCCATATAAGACTGAAGGGGCCAGGCAGTGGTGCATCTGGTTAGAGCACACACACCAGTGCACAAGGACCCAGGTTCAAGCCCTTGGTTCCCACCTGTAGCAGGAAAGATTCCACCATTGGTGAAGCAGGGCTGTAGGTATCTCTCTGCCTCTCTCCTTATCTCCATCTCCCCCTCAATTTCTCTGTCTCTATCTCATAAATACACAAGTAAGTCAATAAAAAGAAATATAAAACTGGAAACACAAGAATTCACAAAGGAATCAAGTCAACAGCTTATAGAAAATCTGAGCATGAATATGGGGGTATTCGACATGGTTTGCAATGCTCATGTGGGGTGATACAGAAATACAGAAACTTGGCCCAAACTCTTTTTGAAAGAGTGTGTTAAACTTTTCTCTAAGACACTGTGCCAAGAAGGATTCAGAGGACCTAGTGGGGGTTGTATTGTTATATGGGATACTGGGGAATGTTATGCATGTACAAACTAGTGTACTTACTGTTGAATGTAAAACATTAATTCCCCAATTAAAAAAAAAAAAGAAAAAAAAAGACACTGTGAGAACTATGGTGGATATCTTTATGGGGCAGAGGGACACAGAACTTTGGTGGTGAGTTTGTTGTCGAACTAAACCCATGATATTTTATAATCTTGTAAATCGTGTGTGTGTGTGTGTGTGTGTTTTGTTTTAATCGCTTGTCTATACACCTTTTAAAGAATGGGCTAATGGCTGTGTAGGTAGCATAATGGTTCTGCAAACAGACTCTCATGCCTGAAGCTCCTAGGCCCCAGGTTCAATCCTCTACACCACCATAAAAAAATAATAAAATTCCAGGCTTATTGCAAGAATGGGCTAAATTTGACATAGGGGCCAGGGAGGGATTTCAGAGGTAAAGCATACACCTTCCACACATGAAGCTCCTGTTGTATTCCAGCAGTGCAAGAGAAAGTGATACTGTTTCCTTATACTGATGGGCGGGAATCTGGAAGTCCGTTGAGTAAACAGCCGACACAAGTGGTGTTGAGCATTCTTATCTCACTGTCGCACAAGGGACAAAGTTCCACCTCCCAGTCCTTATCTGAAGGACTGACCCACTCACTCTATTTTTAAATCCCAACCCAGAATGAGAGTACTGAGTCTACCATCTTGTCAACTGGTAACATTTGAATAAATGGTTTTGTTTTTATTTTTATACCAAACATTTCCAAACAGTTAATTCAAATTCTTTTGTTTTTCTTTTATTTTCATTATTATTTTTTACCAGAGCACTGCTCAGCTCTGGTTTATGGTGTGTGGGGGTTGAATCTGGGACTTTGAAGCCTCAGGACAGAGTCTGTTTGCATAACTACTATGCTATCCACACCCACCCCAAGTGTTGAATTCTTTCACCTGAAGAAGTAGCAAAGGTTGTGTCCACACCTTTCAGAACCACAGTTTTCTTTATCACAGGTGATCAGCAGGCTTTTGATTACAGGGAGATTTCTCCCCTTAAGGGCAAAGGAGAGTTAAGGTGTCCTCTGACACCCATGGTTCCTTTCATTCTGCTTTTTCCTTCCACCTGCACTTTCTCAGCGTGTCCTAGTTTGAGACAAGCAATTAAACAAGGTGGCAGGGAGTCGGGCTGTAGCGCAGCGGGTTAAGCGCAGGTGGCGCAAAGCACAAGGACCGGCATAAGGATCCCAGTTCGAACCCCAGCTCCCCACCTGCAGGGGAGTCGCTTCCCAGGCGGTGAAGCAGGTCTGCAGGTGTCTTTCTCTCCCCCTCTCTGTCTTCCCCTCTTCTCTCCATTTCTCTCTGTCCTATCCAACAATGACAACAACAATAATAACTACAACAATAAAACAACAAGGGCAACAAAAGGGAATAAATAAATAAAATTTTAAAAAAATTGAAGAAAAAAACTATTATTAAAAAAAAAAAAAACAAGGTGGCAGATATTCTGGATTGTTCTGCCCTGAAACCTATCAGGGTGAATCCTCCACTAGCTAGTGACTTTGGACAAGTCACTCATTCATCTGGCTTTCCATCTTCCACAGTCCAATTGCACTTACTATCCACCTCTGGGGTTTGTTAAGGAGCTGAAAGGAGAAACATGTGGGGGCTGGTGGTAGAGTACCTCCTTAAGCTCACATATGACTAAGCTCAAAGACCCGGGTGCGAGCCCCCATGCTCTCACCTATGGGGGTGGGGGGTGCTTCATAAGTGGTGAAGCAGGTCTGCAGTTGTCTACCTTTCTCTCCCTCTCTGCCTCCCCCTCCCCTCTCAATGTCTAAGTAAATAAATAAATAAATAAATAAATAAATAAATAAATAAAAGGAAAGGAAAACTGCCCTCTGAGAATGGTGAATTCATAGTGCCAGCACCAAGTCCCAGCAATAACCCTGATGGGAAAAAAAAATCAAATTAAATGAATAATAACAATAATCATGATGATGACAAGTATGTGTGAAGCTGCATAGGAGGAAGTCACGGTGAGAAAGGTTTTGTGTTACTGCTATTTGCAGAGACCTCCACTGGGCCACCCTCGGACTCTGGTTGCCTCAGGGCTTCAGAGGGGTCACGTGTCCCTGAGGCAGAGCAGGGGCGGGGGTATGAGCTCAGCCCCCCTTGGTCTGCACCCCTGAGCCATCGACTGACTGGTCTGACCCCAATGACTTTGAAACCTGACAGAATGTTTCCAAACAGAGGAAGAAGAAGCTTCAGCGTGGAGGCTGGATGTCAGTCACCTGGAGGAGAGAGGAGTGGGCCCTCAGGCCTATGCTCCCAAGACTGACCCGGGTGTTGCATGAGCTTGCTGTGCTGGTTCCCTCACTCCTTCTCCAATAGGAATAATGTCCTTGAGGTGAAGGGGACAGCATATAAGTCTGAACTGAACAGTGTTTGGGTCTGTCTCTCTATGTCTCCCTGTATATCTCTCATTAAAATAAAATGTTTCTTTGTTTACCAGAGCACCGCACAGCTCTGATTTATGTGGTGCAGGGGATTGAACTTGTGAGCTCAGAATCTCAGGCACAATCTTCACCCCCCGCCAAAAAAAATAAAATACTTTAAATTAAAAGAAATTCAGGGGAGTTGGGTGGTAGTGCAGCGGGTTGAGCGCATGTGGCGCGAAGCCCAAGGACCGGTGTAAGGATCCTGGTTTGAGCCCCCGGCTCCCCACCTGCAGGGGAGTCACTTCCCAGGCGGTGAAGCAGGTCTGCAGGTGTCTATCTTTCTCTCCCCCTCTCTGTCTTCCCTTCCTCTCTCCATTTCTGTCTGTCTGTCCTAACAACGACGACATCAATAACAATAGCAATAATAACTACAACAACAATAAAAAACAACAAGGGAAACAAAAGGGAAAATAAATAAATAAATATAAAAATTGAAAAAAAAAAAAAGAACTTCAGGATACCTAGCAGTTTTTTTTCCAGCCTCCAGACCCCACCTGCTAGAGTGGTAAAGCAGTGTAGTGGGTCTCTCTCCCTCTCTCTCTCTCTCTCTCTCCCCTCTCTCCCTTTCTATCTCCCCCCTTCTTGACCTCTCAGTCTCTATCCAGTATATAAATATATAAGTTTTTTTAAAAGAAAATATTAAAAAAATAAGAAACAAATAAGAAAAATCCCCCAACTGCTCATTTGCACAGGACATTGTAGGAGTGGAGATGGGATAGTGCCTAGTGGAGGAGTCTGCTGCCTGAGGCTCAGGGCTCAAGGTTCCACAGCCACCACACCCCTCCCTGCCACCACCTTCACCAGAAGCCAGGCCTGAGCTTACTCTGGTAAAAACAAACAAACAAACAAAAACCACCCATCCACCTGGAGCAGCCTGGCGGCTGGCTTTGCAGTCACGAGCAAGATGCCCGTGTGAGGTCCCAGGTTTGGTCCCAGCACTCGTGTAATTCACTGCTGCTATGGTCTCAGGGCATCTGCTTTGCTCTAAAGAGAAATGACTTTTGGAAGAAAAGAAAAAAATAACAGGGCAAATATATACAGAAAGTTGTAGAAATAGGAGTGAACCCGTATCCGCAACCTTGGGAGAATTACTGTGGCTTCCAGTGGAGGGAATGGGAATCAGAACTCTAGTGGTGGGAACGGTGTAGAGTTGTTATTCCTGTTATCTGGTAATTTTATGAATCGATATTAAATCACTAACACGTTTTAAAGTATATATTTATTTATTTATTCCCTTTTGTTGCCCTTGTGGCTTTATTGTTGCAGTTATTATGGATGTCGTCATTGTTGGATAGGACAGAGAGAAATGGAGAGAGGAGGGGAAGACGGAGAGGGGGAGAGAAAGATAGACACCTGCAGACCTGCTTCACCACAGGTGAAGCGACTACCTTGCAGGTGGGGAGCCAGGGGGCTGGAACCGGGATCCTTACGCCCATCCTTGTTTGCACCACGTGCGCTTAACCCGAGGTGCTACTGCCTGACTCCCCACTAGCACATTTTTAAAGAGAGAGGAATGCCTTGTAATGAGTGAGTCTGGGCCCAGTGTGGATAAGGGGGTCTCCCCAGACATGAAGAGAAAGCAGGACCCGGCACAGCTCAGCTTGCCCCAGCACTGGGTGCAGAGTCCCTGAGCAGTGGAGCAGGAAGTGTGGACAGCAGAGGCCTCAGGTCTCAGGAAACTGTCACTTAGGAGAGAACAGTGGCCTCCCTGACCCTAACTATTATCCCAAAGGCAGGTTCTGGAGACGTGTGTGCGATACATCTGTGCGTCCTTACATCCGCACCACCAATGCCCCTCACAGCCATGCACACGTGTTTGTAGGACTCAGACGCAGGTGTGCGGCGAGGCCCCAGAGCCACTTGTTATAAGCCGACACTGACTCAGCTGGAGGCGAACCAGGCTGTATGGCAAAGATAGCTGTGTCTCCCTGGAGGTGAAAGTCTGGAGGGGAGTTGTTAGAGGAGCTGTTGAGGGCTGGGGAGACAGTACAGTGGTTCTGCTGACTCTCCTGCCTGAGGTCCTAAGACCCCAGGTTCAATCCCCAGCACCACCATCAGCCAGAGCTGAGCAGGGCTCTGAGAGGTGTGTGTGTGTGTGTGTGTGTGTGTGTGTGTGTCTGTGTGTTTCTCTCTCTGTATCTTTCTCTTTCATTAAAATAAATAAATTGTATATATATATATTAAAAATAAACTATTGGCTGGCCAGGTGGTGGTGCACCTGGTTAAGCAAACAAGTACAGTGCACAAGGACTCAGGTTCAAAGCCCTGGTCCCCACCTGCAGGGGGGAAGCTTCACAAGCAGTGAAGCAGGGCTGTAGGTGTCTCTCTGTCTCTCTCCCTCCGCCTCCTTTCTCAACTTCTCTCTGTCTCTAGCCAATAATAAACAAACATATATGTAATAAAAGTATTTTTTAAAAAACAGTTAGTTGTTGAGGTCTTTTCAGTCCTTCAATTCCCATTGGCCCAGCCTCCACCAAGTTGGGCTGGGCTGGGCTGGGCTGGGCTGGGCTGAGCTTGGGTGAGAAATAGAGAAAAAGCAAGAGAAAGTGAAAGTCCACAGGCAGAAGCAGTTCTGAGCCAGGTCTCTCCTCCGCTCTCACTGCTGCCAGCACCCAGGAAGACCAGATCACTTGCTGCGCTGCTGCTATGGGCGTTAAAGCCTTGGCTCTCCACTTTGTTTTGCTCTTTATCTGCGGGGGGTTCAGAGGCTTGCAGTGTTTCTTTCTGCAGACTATCTTGAAGAGATGCCAGTCCTATGATGCATCTGAGAATCCTGAGCTCAGGTGAGTGGGTAACTCAGGTGGGTGGTGATCTATCAGGTCTGGTGTCAACTGGACCCCGCAGGGCTGGCAGCCCTGTGCCCAGTGAGCTGAGCCCAGAAGGGAGTCCTGGATGGTGACCTCATGCCCACTCTCAGGAGCCACTGACCTGTGACTGCTCACAGGATGTAGCCTTGGCTCTCGAGCACCCAGGAAATGCTTGTGAGTTGAGCTGTTCACAGACTGTTTCACCCTCTGCATCTTCTCTTCCAGGAACAGAGACTGCTCAAAGATAGTGGAGGCCTTCAAGGGGGCTTTTGTTTCCAAGGACCCCTGTGGGATCACTGAACGGGACTATGCACCTCTGCTGCAGCTCACGGACCAAAATGTCCCCAATGGCAAGGTACCTGGGTCCCGTGATGGGTTCAGTTTATTCTGCACAGGGACAGAGAGAAATCGAGAGGGAAGGGGAGAGAGGAAGACTACATTATATCAGCAGCTGGCACTGGTCTCTCGTTCTGAAGCACTGTGACCCACATCTTATTAGTTCAGACCTGGGGACCATCTGACCCACGGGCCACACAAGACACCCCAAGTCATTTGTTCTACCCTGCCAGGCAGGACTCGAGATCCCATAAATGTGGGGTGCCCCTCATGGCAATGTTAAGTGGTAGCTTTTGAGTTGGTGGATTCACATGGCCCGAGAAGGATGGCACACAAACCCCAATGGCCCTTGGCAGAAAAAGATCTCCCACGTCTGCATTCAATCTCCAGTCGTCCCGTGGGAGGGGTCACAGGTCAGCACCCCCTTTTTACCATGAGAACAAAACGGAGGTGTGTGTGCATGACCGGAAGTTGCTCGTGGCTAATAACCTTGAACGTGACAGGCTGAGCAGTTAATGGCCTAAGATACAGATAGTAAGAGGCCAGACAGTGATACGGATGCCACTTGTATGCTAAAGTAGCTGAGAGGGGACAGTCTCTGGGTCTCCATCATCTCTCAGAAGCCCTGAGGCTTCTCCCCTCCTCAGTGCTGGGGGTCCTGCGTGTGCTGCCCAGAGGAGCTTCCTAAACAGCTGCCTAGGTGACACTGGTCACTTTGTGTCATCACAGGACACCCACACTGTCCCCGTGGCCCCCAACCCCAGAAGCGCCTCCCAGTGGGACTGTTGGCCTCTGCAGATGGACAGGGAGTCTGAGGGGCCCAGGCTCAGACACTGGGAGCAGCAGGGCTGCAGGTCCTCAGGCAGGTGCCGCCAGGAGCCCTCCACTCCCCACCCTCCCCACCCATTTTCCTTCAGAGAGACCCAGTGGGGACAGAACGTGGTGTGAAACCTGGCTTTTTGTGCTTTTGGGAAGCCCCTGAACTAAACTCTCTGTTTTCCTTGTTTGTGATGGGCTAGTTAGAAGGGGTACTTAAGAAGATTTGCTGCAGGAAGCAGGACTGTGGAGCTTTCTTTGTTTTTTAAAATTAATTTATTTCTTTTTATTTATAAAAAGGAAACATTGACTGTGGGACTATGTGAAAGCTTGGCAGAGCTTAGGGGAGCTCTCCCACCCTTGGATGGAGGTCTGGAAAGACACCCCGCTTGTTAGTCTCTCTCGTCATCGAGGTGAGCCAAGAGGGAAAAAGTCTCCCAGACTAAGCTTGCCTTGTTAGCTTCTCAAGCCCACAGAGATCTCACAGTTTCTCTTTGCTAACAGAAGAAGGGCAAACACTAGAAGAAGACTGCAGGCCACATGGCTGCCTGCTTTAAGGTTCATTTACTCAAAGTTCATCTCACCTTCTGATCACAAAGGAGAACATACCTTATCACACACTCCTAACACTGCCCTTTGATGTCCTTAATTTGCTTTTCTTCTCTCTATCTTGCCTTTACTGGTTTAGCCCCTATTCTCCTCTCAAACGAGCCTTTGGGTAATTAAATGACCAGCCCCCTACCATAGGGACAAGCTGACCTTTAAGAAACCTGTAATTTCTGAGGTATTTGAAAAATGTTCTTTGTTGAACTTTCTCTCTATATATATATATCTAAGCCCACTCCCAAATAAAAGAGAGTGTCCCAATTCTCCCCAGTGTCTCTTGTCTCTATTTCGCGTTGTCTCTTGAAGGAGCGAGAGAGAACCGGTCGTTTACCTTCCTTGCTGGAATTCACCTCACGTAAGTGCCAGCAATTGACAAAACCATAGGATACAGAGGGGCACAACTCCACACAATTCCCACCACCAGAACTCTGTATCCCACCCCCTCCCCTAATAGCTTTCCTATTCTTTATCCCTCTGGGAGTATGGACCCAAGGTCATTGTGGGATGCAGAAGGTGGAAGGTCTGGCTTCTGTAATTGCTTCCCTGCTGAACATGGGCGTTGACAGGTTGATCCATACTCTTATGGAACTTCCTAAGATTCAAGAAGCTTGCAGACACACTATGATTCCATCCTGAACTCCTTGGGCAGATCACCTCACCAATGTGTCCTGGAACCTCACTTCTCTAGAGCCCTGCCCCACTAGGGAAAGATAGAAACAGGCTGGGGGTGTGGATCCACCTGCAAATTAATCCCCATGTCCAGCAGAGAAACAATTACAGAAGCCAGAACTCTCACCTTCTATGCCCCCCAAATAATTTTGGTCCACACTCCCAAAGAGGTAGAAATTTTAGGGGAAGATGATCAGAGGGCTCTGAATTCCAATTCCTTTAAGACCTGCAGAGAGAAAAGGAGGGGGGAAAAGGAAGGACACTCAGAAGTAGTAACAGGTGTAGGTGCGACTTAGGAGGGAAGAGCAGGCAGGAACACAGAAAGAAAATGGGAAAATATATATAAAAATAGATAGTTAGGGGCTGGGAGGTGGTGAACCTGGTTGAGTGCACATGTTACAAGGTACAAGGAGCTGGGTTCAAGCCCCTGGTCCCCACTTGCAGGGGGAAAGCCTTGCAAGTAGTGAAGCAGGGCTGCAGATGTCTCTCTGTCTATCTCCTTCTCTATCACCCATTTTCCTTTTGATTTCTGGCTGTCTCTATCCAAAAAGTAAATTAAAATATAATAATTAAAAGAACATTATTATAAAAAAACAGATAGTAGAAATTATAGTCAACCCATCTCTGTGACCTTGGGAGAATCACTGCAGTTTCCAATGAAGGGAAAGGGAACACAGAGCTCTTATGGTGGGAACAGTGTGGAATTATACCCCTGTTATTTTATAATTTTGTGAATCATTAGTAATAATTATAAAGAATAAAGGGGGACTTGGAGTTGGCACACCTGATTAAGTGCACATATTACCAAGCACAAAGACCTGGGTTCAAGCCCCCTGACTTTCCACCTGCAGGGGTCCATTACACTAGCTATGAAACAGGTCTACAGGTGTCTCTCTTTCTCTCTCCTCTTTCTATCAACCCATTCTCTCTCAATTTCTCTCTGTCCTAATAAAAATAATTTAAAAAAAACTGCCATGGGAGTCGGGCTGTAGCATAGCGGGTTAAGCGCAGGTGGCGCAAAGCACAAGGACCAGCGTAAGGATCCCAGTTCGAGCCCTGGCTCCCCACCTGCAGGGGAGTTGTCTCACAGGTGGTGAAACAGGTCTGCAGGTGTCTATCTTTCTCTCCCCCTCTCTGTCTTCGCCCTCTTCTTTCCATTTCTCTCTATCCTATCCAACAACAGTGACAACAATAATAACTACAACAATAAAACAAGGGCAATAAAAGGGAATAAATAAAAAATAAATATTTTTTTAAAAAACAGCCAGGAGGAGCCATGGATTCATAGTGCTGGCCCTGAGCCCCAGCAATAACCCTGGTGGCAAGAAATCAATCAGTCAGTCAATCAATCAATCAATTAATTAAAAAAGAAAAAAGCATGAAGGAACACCTTTTTGGAGACCACTGCAGGGACAAAGATGACCAGTGATTTTGAGATTAGGGTATGACTCCCCAGTGATAAATTGTGTATTAGCATGCATACACACACACACACACACAGCCGTGCATATGCTCACTCCAGCTCTCAAAACAATGAGGCAGGATCACCTGAGGACTCAACAAGAGAAGACTAGGATCAGGAGCCCACCAAGCCCTCATTGAGTGCAAAAACATGTGGCTCATGAACAGAGAGGGGCTTAAAGGGAGATTCCTGGGCCTAAAAGCCCATACACAGGAGCAGCTGGCACCGGTCTGGCAATTTTCCAGTTGATGCACCACCTATGTTCTGAGTTTTATCAACAACAAGATTGCTGGAGGGAGGAGAAAATCAACTAAAACTCACCAATTTACAACTGTGAGTCTCCACTGCTGTTGCCCCTCAGGCACGGGAAGAGCATCAAGGAAGCCCAATATTGACATGAGAGAAATGCGAAAGAACTGGCGGGTGACTCAGGAGAACATCTACACTCCTGGTGGTCTGGAGGTGGAGCTATATAGCAGAAATCTTCTCACGTTGTTCTCCTGATAAACTAGGAGAAACGGTGAACAATTACCTCAGAGCCCATCAAATGCAACCAGGATTTATTCAGAAACTCACAGGGCCACCAAACACTCTCAGCTCAGCTCTGGCTGGTGGATTGACCTCAAGACTTTGGACCCTCAAGCAAGGGAGTCTCTTTGCATAATCATTGTGCTATCTATCCTCCATTGTGCTGTCTTATCTCTTGGTCGCAAGTGAGTGATTAAGCTAAAAAATCTACTTCTGGTTAAAAGCCCTCAGTCTCCCATAGCCTACAGGGATGATAAGGACCACCACAACACAGGAAGCTTTGAAGTCACTGTGCTTCACTTCAGGGATTGAGACAGCACTGAAACAACTGTCAAGATTCACAACTGTGGACTCTTAAGTACTTTATTTAGACGCAAGTCAATCCAGGCAAGTGTGATCAGTGGATTGAAAAGCAGTGAGGGAGGGACATCATAGCACACCAAATATAATGGTTAAACTGAGAAGAAACATTGGAGAAATGAACTAATACAAAAGCCCAGATAAAAGTCCCCAGAAGGTAGAAGCATATAAGAATGAGAACAATATCCAAACACTAATCTGTGTAATAATTACAAGAGTGAGGAAACGTTTTGAAAGTAATATCATCAGAAATGGGGAAACAACAAATGAGACTCTGAAAGAAAACGTTATCTCAAGGAAATCAGAGAGCTGAAAGCTGAAACAGCTGAGCTACGAGCACAACTAGCTGAACAAGCTAATACCGTATCAGAACAGGGTAACAGAATAGCTGAGCTACAGAGAACAATAGAAGAGAGAGAAGAGAGTAATGGAGGCAGAAAACAGAATTAGCAAGATTGATGATATATTAGAGAAAACTAAGAAAGAAGTAAGAGAAATAGAAAAAGAAATTATGAAATACTGAAAACAACAACAGAGACGTAAGGGACAACTACAAAAGAAGTAATATAGGAATTATTGGCTCACCAGAGAATGAAGGGGGTGGGGGGGAGAAAGCCTTCTTCAGTACATAATAGCTGAGAACTTACTTCCCTACTTTAGACAAGATAAAAGACGTAACGTTTCAAGAAATCCAGAGAGTCCCAAACTGAATTAACCCAGACTTAAAGACACCAAGACACATCATATGTAGAACGAAAAGGAATAAGGATAAAGAAAGGATCCTGACAGCTGCAAGAGAAAAACAAAGAGTCACCTACAGAGGAAAACCCATAAGATTAGCAGCAGACTTCTCCATACAAACACTACAGGCCAGTAGAGAATGGCAAGATATCTATCAAGTGCTCAATGAGAAAGGCTTTCAACTAAGATTATTGTATCCTGCTAGACTGTCATTAAGACTAGATAGAAGCATAAAACCCTTATCAAACTAGCAACAGTTGAAGAAATCAACTATCACCAAGCCTGCCCTGCAAGAAGTTCTGAAAGGTCTCCTATATAAACAATCACATCACTTCTTCTTCTTCTAGCGTTTGCCCTTCTTCTGTAGCCAGTCAACAGCATCAGGTTGAGCCTGATGTAAAGTTTCGAGACCTCCTTTGAATCTGGAGAGGTGGCAGTCGTTGACTATGTGGGTCATAGTCTGTCTGTAGCCGCAGGGGCAGTTCGGGTCGTCTCTGGCTCCCCAGCGATGGAACATAGCGGCACACCGGCCATGGCCTGTTCGATAGCCATTGAGGAGGGCCCAATCATAATGTGCTAGGTCAAAGCCGGGTTGACGCTTGCAGGGGTCTGTGATGAGGTGTTTGTTCTTTACCTCAGCTGACTGCCAGCTCTGTTTCCAAGAGACTGGAACAGAGAAGTTCAGTGTAGGCATAGGGGACCAGATTGGGTGACGAGACGTCAAGCGTTGAACAGGGTGGGCGAAGATATCCACGTATATTGGCAGGTCCGGTCGAGCGTAGACATGGGAAATGAACTTAGATGATGCCGCATCCCGACGAATATCTGGCGGGGCGATGTTGCTAAGAACTGGCAGCCATGGAACCGGGGTGGAATGGATGGTTCCAGAAATGATCCTTGTGGAGGAATATAATTTGGAATCGACCAAGTGGACATGGGGGCTACAGAACCATCCTGGGGCACAGTATTCTGCAGTGGAATAGCATAATGCCAGAGAGGATGATCGTAGTGTGGAAGTGCTCGCGCCCCATGAGGAGCTGGCCAGTCTTGCAATGATGTTACTCCTCGCGCCCACCTTTGCTGCAGTTTTTATGAGATGTTCGTGAAATAACAGAGTGCGATCGAGAGTAACGCCAAGACAGACTGGCTGGGCTTCATGCCGGATTCTCGTACCGCCAAGCTGCACATTAAGCTCACGCGAGGCCGAGGCATGGTGTAGATGGAAAACAGATGATACCGTTTTTGCAGTGCTAGGGATTAGTCGCCATTTTTTACAGTAATCAGATATCAGAGACATGTCTTTCATGAGTGTTTTCTCGAGGATGTCGAACTTGGATGCCTGAGTTGCACAGCAGATGTCATCAGCATAGATGAACTTCCTTGAAGAAGTTTCTAATTCTGAAATATAGAGAAAGATTGGTGGTTCCCACAGTGGAGGGGCCACCTACATAGCATAATTAATAAATGGAAAATTCTGGTACTTGCCTAGATATAATGGGCCTTATAATCTACCACCCATCACTATGCTCCCACTTCCTTATGCAGGAATAGCGCACAAGAACCTAGGTCACATAATGAGCACACAAGAAAGATGGATTCCAGCTAGAGAGCTGAACTTTATGAAGAGACTGGCCAGGTCAGCACCACCTTGGTGCCTTCTCTGTAAGAAACAAAACAAAACTTCTTGATCAAACAATGGAACAGATTTTATGAAAAATGGGCCGCTCAATTTGCTTAAGGCCCATAGAAACATAACAAGCTTGAACTTTCTATGAACCACAGCTTCTGATGCATAGGGGCAAGAGCATGGCATAAACACAGAGGTAGAATATTAATCTTAATCAATAGGACATCTGCCTAGCACACAGGTACAGGAATAACAAAAGACATAGAAACTGTTATGTGGGGAGTCGGGTAGTAGCACAGCAGGTTAAGCACACATGGCACAAAGCTCAAGGACCAGCGAAGGATCCGGTTTGAGCCCCAGGTTCCCCACCTGTAGGGGAGTCGCTTCACAAGTGGTGAAGCAGGTCTACAGGTGTCTATCTTTTTCTCCCGCTCTCTTTCTTCCCCTCCTCTCTCCATTTCTCTCTGTCCTATCTAGCAACAACACCAACAACAATAAGAACTACAGCAATAAAACAAGGGCAACAAAAGGAAATAAATAAATATTTTTTAAAAATTTTTAAAAAAAGAAAGAAAGAAACTGTGAAGTGATCTCTAGGGAGAAAAGTGCCCTTGGAATGTGAATGTTCCACATAGCAGGAGGTGTTCCCTACCTGTGCTGTTCTTCCTTGGTGATTTTTGTTTTAATAATCAAAGCCTTGGTGATTTATGTATTAGTGACCAAAGCCTTGCTGATTTTTGTATTAATAATCTATACCTTGGTGATTTTTGGTTTTTTTTTTTTTCCTCCAGGATTATTGCTGGGCTCAGTGCCTGCACCATGAATCCACAGCTCCTGGGGGCCATTTTCCCTCCTTTTGTTGCCCTTGTTGTTGTAGCCTAGTTGTGGTTATTATTATTGCCATTGTTGATGTTGTTTGTTATTGGATAGGACAGAGAGAAATGGAGAGAGGAGGGGAAGACAGAGAGGGGGAGAGAAAGACAGACACCTGCAGACCTGCTTCACCGCTTGTGAAGTGACTCCCCTGCAGGTGGGGATCTGGGGGCTCGAACCGGGATCCTTATGCCGGTCCTTGTGCTTTGCGCCACATGCGGGTCCTAGTGCTTTGCGCCACGTGCGCTTAACCCACTGTGCCACCACCCGCCCCCCGTGATTTTTGTTTTAATGATCTAAGCCTTATAAGACTATAAAAATAAAGTTCTGCTTAAGTATGACAGAGACATCTGCTTGAGCTTGACTGAGCATCAACTCACTCGTCTCTCATTCTTCCTCATTCTTCGCCGACACCCCTCCTCCATCAGGTTACCCTAATCACCTGCTGGGGCTGGCCCCCGGCATTACTTAATGCTCAGAGGGTCAGTCAATCAAGAGGATGTAACAATTATTAATATCTATATACCCAATGATAGGCCATCTATATACATCAAACATCTACTGAAAGAGAAGAGCTACAGGAATATATTAACAGGAACACAGTAATAGTACAGGGCTTCAACACTTCACTTTCTCAACTTGAGAGGCCATCAGGCAGAAAATCAATAAAGAAACGAGGGAGCTAAATGAAGAAGTAGATAAAATAGAACTACTGGAAATTTTCAGAGTCATTCACCCCAAGAAACTGGACTCCATAGTGGAATACTACTCAGCTATTAAAAATCGTGAATTCACTTTCTTTACCCCATCTTGGATGGAGCTCAAAACTATCATGCTGAGAGTTGGGGGATAGTGCAGCAGGTTGAGTGCACGTGGCGCAAAGCGCAGGGACTGGCTAAGGATCCTGGTTCGAGCCCCTGGCTCCCCACCTGCAGGGGGGTCACTTCACAGGCAGTGAAGCAGGTCTGCAGGAGTCTGTCTTCCTCTCCCCCTCTCTGTCTTTCCCTCCTCTCTCCATTTCTCTCTGTCCTATCCAACAACGACGACATCAATAACAACAACAATAATACCTACAACAACAATAAAACAACAACAAGGGCAACAAAAGAGAAAATAAATAAAATTAAAAAAAAACTATCTTGTTCAGTGAGATAAGTCAGAAACAGAAGGTTGAATATGGGATGATCTCACTTATGCACAGAAGTTGAAAAACAGGAGTCGGGCTGTAGTGCAGCAGGTTAAGCGCAGGTTGCGCTAAGCTCAAGGACTGGCGTCAGGATCCCGGTTCAAGCCCCCGGCTCCCCACCTGCAGGCAGGTCCCTTCACAGGCGGTGAAGCAAGTCTGCAGGTGTCTCTCTTTCTCTCCCCTTCTGTCTTCCCCTCCTCTCTCCATTTCTCTCTGTCCTATCCAACAACAACGATATCAATAATAACTACAACAATAAAAGAACAAGGGCAACAAAAGGGAATAAATAAATAAAATTTTTTTAAAAAGGGTAACTTCTTAGGTGATTTAAAAAAAAAAATATATATATATATATATATATATATATTTAAAAAAAGAAGTTGAAAAACAAGATCAGAAGGGAAAGCACTAAGCAGAACTTGGACTGGAGTTGGTGTATTGCACCAAAGTAAGACTCTGGGAGGTGGGCAAGGTTCAGTTCCTGGGAACATAATGGCGGAGGAGAACCTGGAGGGGAGGGTAGAGTGTTATATGGAAAACTGAGAAATGTTACACAAGTACCAAATACTGTATTTTATCGTCAACCGTAAAATTAATGCCCCAATAAAAAAAGGGAAAAAATAGAACTGCCAGGTCACAAAATGAAAGAGTTTATTATTAATTTTTTTAGATGTGGATTTTTTTTTTTTTTTTTGTACAGCTCCATTGATGCCGCTAACAAGTGTGTTTATTCTGTCTAAGGCTCTTCTCTGGAGCAACACAAAGGGGGAGAAACAACAGTATTCCCAGAAGAAAGGCCTGTTGACTCTGGAGAACATGCTGCTGGGGCACCTGGCGGACGGCCTCACCTGGTGTGGAGAAAAAGGCTCTCCCGGTGAGGCTTGGGGTACCTGGGGTGAGGGGGACACTTGGGGTGAAGCAGCCGTGAGCTCAGCCTGGGTCCTGGAAGCATCATGGGGAGAGGGGGAGCCCCAGGTCCCCACCCTGACGCCGCCTGCAGCCCCGTGACCACGCAGGCAGCCTGAGGTCACAGAGCATCTGCAGGCCAGCTCAGTGTCTCTGGAGAAGCTGCTTCAGACTGTGTGTGTGTGTGTGTGGGGGGGCTCTCCCTGACCCCCAAACCCCACCTTCTGGGGGTGGCTGGAGCCTCCTCGCAGATGCTGGTGTTGTGCTTTCTGTAAGGGCCGCGTCAGGACCCAGGACTTCAGAACAGGACAAGCCCGGAGCAGCCCAGAAAACGAGTCCTCGCTCCACGGGAAGCTGTGGTCTTTGTGCCTCAAGCTCCAGTGTGTCTTTGCTGTTATTTTAGAATCCTTTTAAAAAAGATTTTTCTGTATTTATTTTGGATAGAGACAGAGAGAGAGAGAGATCGAGAGGAAAGAGAGAGAGAGAGAGGAAGAGAGAAAGAGTGATACCAGCAGCCCTGCTTCAGTGCTGGCGAGGCTTCTCTCTTGCAGCTGGGGCCCGAGGCTTGATCCCAGGCTCCTGCGCACGGTGACGTCTGCTCCAGGGGTGCAACACCCACGGGTCCCCATTTCATGTTTCTCAGAAAGACCCAGAGCACCTCACAGTCAGGGGCTGGGTGCCTACACAGCAACAACTCTGCTCCTGGCAGCCTTTTAAAATTTTTCTTTAGATAAAGGAGGGAAGGGAGGGAGAGAAAAGGGGGAGGGGGATGAGAGGGAGAAAGAGATGCAACACCACTCCGCTGTTCAGGAAGCTTCCCCGCTGCAGGTAAGAAAAAGCTTTTTGTTTTTTTTGCCTCCAGGATTATCTCTGGGGCTCAATATTAGCAGTATGGAGGTGCTCCTGGCAGCCATTTTTCGATATATATTTATTAGTATTTATTTTCCCTTTTGTTGCCCTTGTTTTTATTGTTGTTGTAGTTATTATTGTTGTTGACGTCGTCGTTGTTGGATAGGACAGAGAGAAATGAAGAGAGGAGGGGAAGACAGAGAGGGGGAGAGAAAGACAGACACCTGCAGACCTGCTTCACCGCCTGTGAAGCGACTCCCCTGCAGGTGAGGAGCCGGGGGCTCGAACCGGGATCCTCACGCCGGTCCTTGAGCTTCGCCCCACATGCACTTAACCCACTGCGCTACCGCCCGACCCCCCATGTTCCCATTTTTTTATTGGATTGGATAGAGAAAAATTGAAAGAGGGAGGGATGATAGAGGGGGAGAGAAAGAGAGACACCTGCAGGCCTGCTTCACCCTGCAGGTGTGGGGCCGGGGACTTGAACCGGGATCCTTGCTCGGGTCCTTGTGCTTTAAGCCATGTGCACTTAACCTGGTGGTTATGCCCAGCCCCCCAAAAAAGGCTCTTGAGCTCAGGTTCTCACACAGGATCACATATGCACCATCGTGGGGCGGGCAGTAGTGCAGAGGGTTAAGCGCACATGGAGCAAAACTCAAGGATCGGCATAAGGATCCTGGTTTGAACCCCTGGCTCCCCACCTGTAGGGAGTCGCCTCACAAGCAGTGAAGTAGGTCTGCAGGTGTCTATCTTTCTGTCCCCCTCTCTGTCTTCCCCTCCTCTCTCCATTTCTCTCTGTCCTATCCAACAATGATGACATCAATAACAACAATAATAGTAACCACAACAACAATAAACAAGGAAAAAGGGAAAAGAAATAAATATTTTTTAAAATATATGCACCATCACCTGGCCCCCTTCTACTTTTCCTGTGGATTCTGTTACATTCTATTCTCTCTCTCTCTCATCTCCCCCCACCACCAGAACCCTGCTGAGCTCTGGCTTATGATAGTGCAGGGCATTGAACTTAGAACCTTGAAGCCTCACGTGGGAGAGTCTCTTGGCATAACCAGTATGCTATCATCCCCCACCTTTTACTCTTTTCTATTTTTGACTCAAAACCATTTAAAATAAAGCATATAGCAGCTTCTTTCTTCGAGAGTGGCACCATCCCCAGTTACACAAACGATTTCCTCTTACTAGGCACACACTTGGGTGTCACTGAGAGGAGTGGAGGGGTGGGAGAGAAGTGCTGTGGGCGTCCTCCGTCCACCCCTCAGTTTCCAAGCCCCTTTCCCAGAGAGGGCCTGATGGCAGTCAGTGGTTGGCAGGGGCTGGGGTGGGGAGAGAGGAGAGGCCATGACAGGGCATAAATTCTGTCAGTTAGGAGATGAATAAGGCCTGGGCAAAGCAGGCAGGTCAAGAAAAGCACACTCCTTTGGTGGTATGAACACCACAGAGCTGGGAGGAGTTCCAGTTATGTAGTCTCTCTCTATCTCTGTCTCTCTCTCTGTGTGTGTGTGTGTGTGTGTGTGTGTGTGTGTGTGTGTGTGTGACTCTGTCTCAAATAGAATGAATGAGTTGTGGATGGGGCCAAGCGGTGGCATACCTGGTTAAGAATACACATTACAAGGGAATCAGGTGGTAGAGCAGCGGGTTAAGCACAGGTGGCGCAAAGTGCAAGGACCGGCCTAAGGATCCTGGTTCGAGCCCCTGTCTCCCCACCTGCAGGGGGGTTGCTTCACAGGCAGTGAAGCAGGTCTGCAGGTGTCTGTTTTTCTCTTCCCCTCTCTGTCTTCCCCTCTGTTGGGCTAGCATTGTGAGAGAGAGAGAGAGAGAGAGAGAGAGAGAGAGAGAGAGAGAGAGAGATGACCCAGGAACTAAGGTCGTGGCAGCAAGGCAATACAAATCTTTATTCATCTGAGTGCTCCAAAGTTGGACTCTAGCACACTTGGTTAAGCCACGTGGTGCAAACCGCAATGGCCAGCATCTACCTCTCGGTCTGCACAGCTGCCCTCCTCCAGCTGGGGACACAGAAGAGACAACAGAAATGGAAGTGGCTTGGCAATACCATACATGGTTAGGAAAGGGGCGGAGAAAGGCAAAAGGGGCCGGGAATGGTATGGGCCTCCCCAGCAACTGTTGCTAGGGGTTCAACTGGCAGGATTAGCAATACCCTGGGGGAAATTAGGAAGGAGACCTTTAGTCATTTGTAAGACAAAGCAGAAGATTGATATGTAGATAATAAAGGGACGGACATAGTAGGGTGGAACAGATTTAATTTAATGCCGGGCTCCATCTGGAAGATGCAGGATGTTTTTTGTGGGGGAGGGAAGACTTACATGGCTGCCAACCTTTTGAGGGTTATGTGTCCCCTCCTTTTTTGCTCAACCCCTCCTTAGAGGGAGAGACTTACCGGGATGGACTCACCTCTCAGGTCAAGCCCTGCCAGGCTCCACCACATCCCCATTACATGCCTGCACCCCTCCTCTCTCCATTTCTCTCTGTCCTAACAATGACAATAATAATAATAACTACAATAATAAAACAACAAGGGCAACAAAAGGAAATAAATGAATAAATAAGTATTTATTTTTAAAAAAGAGTACACATTACAGCATGCAAGGACCCAGGATCAAATCCCTGATCCCCACCTGAAGGAGAAAGCTTCATGAATGATGAAGTAGAATTGCAAGCATCTCATTCTCTCTCTTTCCTGCTCTATATGCCCCTCAATTTCTTTCTGTCTCTGTCCAATAATAAATAAATAAAAATATTTAAAAATTAAAATGAACGTGTTGGAGCTGGAGCAGTGGAATGAGACATGAGAGGTTTCGGTGCTGAAACCAGATGAGTGAGAACTGGGGGTCTCCTCTCTGACTCAGACACTTCACTTGCTCACGCTGGATGGTGTCACAGAAATTTGCTAAGGGGATAGGTCTTTATTTTGATTTTATTTTATGGGGATGGGGTTAGTTGTTTACACTAAATACAGTCATTGATTATTGTGTAAAATTTCTACTTTCTGCAGAAAGTAGAAAAAAAAAAAACAGTCTCACCCCACCCTAGATCCTCCTCCACCATCAGGCTCCAGGACCTGAAAGCCCCCCACCCCCTCTCACCCCAGAGTTCTTTGCTTTGGTGCAAGAGCCCAAACCCAGTGCACATTCTGCTCGGTGTTTCCCATTCCATTCTGATTTTTCCACTTCTACTCATGAGTGAGAGCATCGCATTTTCATCCTTCTCTTTCTGACTGATCTCACTTCACAGAATTCCTTTAAGTACCATCTAAGATGAGGTGAAGAAGCTGACTTCATTTTTAAAACATCTTTATTTATTGTTGAATAAAGACAGGGAGAAATTGAGAGGGGAGAGAAACAGACACCTTCGGCCCTACTTCACCACTCACAAAGCTTTCCCCCCTGCAGGTGGGAACTAGGGATTGAACCTGGGTCCTTGTGCACTGTAATGTGTACACTTAACCAGCTTTGCCACCACCTGGCCCCCAGTATAAATGCTTTACAAATTGATTTATCAGTCACAACTCAATAAAGGGAAATAAAAAGGCACAGGCTTGTGCATTAAGCTGACCTGCTTGGCAGGAGCAAGCTCAAAGCACGCCCACTCTCTCTCCTGGGCAGAGTCTCTCAGAAGGACGCAAATGTGGAGAGAGTGAGAGACACCAGCACCCAGGGTGTGGGCGCTGAGGGAGGGCAGAGAGAGACGAGTCGACAGGCGGGAGCTAGCGGGAAGCAGTGGACTTCTGGAGGGGTGCGGCTTCTGGTAGACCTGGGGTGGTGGTGGCAGCTGGCTCTGTCATCTCCCAAAGCAGGGGTTCATAGCTGACTGGGGCCTGCAGGGTCAGGTGAGGATTTTTCCACTTTTTTCCCTGTCTGGGTTCCTGCCTGGGGCCTGCAGGGTCAGGTGAGGATTAAGCAGGGGTCAGGGAAGCATCAGGTAAACAGACCCAGGTGTGTCCCTCATTCTCCATCATCCTTCCTCTTGTGACACAGCGCCCCTGCTGGAGGAGCCTGGGAAGGTGACCCCGCCCTTCCTTTTTAACTGGTTTTTTTTCTATTACCTGTGTCTTTCAGAAATCGATACTACATCTTGTCCAGATAGGAACAGCTGCAAGGGAAATCCCGTCTCTGTGTCCTGGGATACGGCCTCCAAGTGGGTGAGCACCTGCAGGAGAAGAAATGCTAGAACTGTGGAGAACAAAGAGCGTCAGAGGTCATGTCACCAGAGGTTGGTGTGGGATCGCGCGTTCAGGAAGAAGAGGGGAGAATTCTGGCCTGAGACAGTGTTGGCAGGTTGTCACTTGTGGTTGGGGACATCCTTGGCACCTGCAGGGACTCTGACGGTGGATTCTCCACTGTTACGCGTTCTTAGGTTTTGTCTTCCAGGAAGCTCTGCTTTGATTCAGTCCTCTGATGCCGCCAGTAGGCAGTCGTAGGGTCCTGAACAGGATGAATAACCCACACCTCTGACCACTTCCGTGTGCCAGGCACCGTCTTGGGCTGCTCTCGGGGACCAGCCCCTGGACTGGGTGCCATGGGTGTCTCACCACCTCACAGCTGACACAGGGAGAGGCAGGGGCATCAGCTCTCCCCTGAAAGCACAGCGAGTAACCGGCAGGTCTGGGGCTCCCCCCTCACTGTCCTCGGAACTGGGAGCCCCAAGGGAAGCTTCCTGGGACTCCCCTGAGTCCTGCTGAGCCCACACAGGTGTGGAGACACCTTCTCCCAGCAGCCCAGAGCCTCTCTCTTGCTGCCAATCGAGCCCTTGGCCCTGGTGCCCTGACTCCCCTCCTCACTTCCTGGCTCCCCAGTGACATGAGCTGGGGACACACTGAGCGGCCTTCCTTGGTGGGGCTCTGGCTGCCGTGTGTGGGGTCAGCGCTGGCCCCTGTCGCCATCTGCCGAGGGACACTCACTCTGTGGTGGCAGTGGGCTCCTGCCCCCTGTTCCTCAGCCTGTGGAGAGAGAGAGGAGCCCGCTGGGTGCTCACAGTTGTGGGTCTCATTGTTGAGGGTGTCCTAGCACAGCAGATGGAGGCTGGTCCTTGGGGAGCACTCAGGCCCCTGAGCAGCCCCTCTCCTGCCCCAGCCTCCTCTGAGTGTCCTCCACCCCTGCTTCCTCAGCGCTGGGCCTGTCTGCAGCTGCCTCAGTAATCCCCGCTCACTCCCCAGCACATGGAATGCCAGGAGGTGGCATCAGGGGGTGTGGGGTGTCGTCACAGCTCAGGAAGAGGACCCCAGACAGTCTAGGACCCTGGGTGGGGGCCTGGGGCACCTTGCACTCCTCTGTCTCACTCAGTTCCTTCCTCCCAGTGCAGTGTTTGCTGCATGAGGAGCTCAAACTCCTGTCCACTAGCATCCGTCCACTCCCGTTTCTCCGAGCCTCCTCATACTCCAGGCTCACTCTTTATCTCTTTACCTTTGTTTTTAAAATTAATGATTTAACAAAACCATAAGATAACAGGGTGTTAATTCCACACTGTCCCCACCACCAGCGTTCTGTGTCCCCATTACCTCCATCGGAAACTGCAGTGGTTCTCCCAAGGTCACAGATATGGGTTGACTATTATTTCTATAACTATCTGTCTCTTCTCTCTCTCTCTGTCTCCATATGTGTGTGTGTGTGTGTGTGTGTGTGTGTGTGTGTGTGTGTATCCATCTGTTCTAGGGTTCTGCCTTTTCTTTCTTTCTAAGTCACAGCCACACCTGTTACTACTTCAAAATGTCATTTTTTTCCTGTCGTCAGAGTTCGGGGCTCCAGTAGGCTGGGCTAGCTTCGCGGCGGTAGACAGAGACTTAGGGACACACGGCTGAGCAGAAAATCTGTATTTCTTTATTCAGGAGCAACGATTCAAAAACTGATCTAATCTAATCACCACAAGTTCTGTCCTGTATCCTTCTCCTCCGGCTGCAGCGGCAGGAACTCAGGAAGTATGTAGGATAGTTGGCGGGGAGAAGGAAGAGGCGCGAAACTAGCAAGGGCTAAACCAAATCTCCCAGAGGTGGGGGGAGTGGGACCAAAGCAATGTAACAGAAAAGACCATGTAAATAGACCACAATGTCAAGCAATGTAACAGAAGCAGAACTAGATCCCAGAAGCAGAACTAGAAGCATACCAACAGTTCCCCCCTCTTTTCTCTCCGTGTCCCGATGGAGTTGGAGTTTAGAGTCCTCTGGCCATCTTTGCCTAACATTTCTCTTCCTCTGAGAGCATGGACCAAAATTCTTTATGAAGTGTGGAAGGTGGGAGTTCTGGCTTCTGTAATTGTTTCTTCACTCAACATGGACATTGGCAGGTGGATCCACACCCCCAGCCTGTTTCTATCTTTCCCCAGTGGGGCAGGGCTCTGGGGAGGTGAGGTTCCGGGACTTAAACCCTTTTTAAAAAGTTTTTTTTTTTGATTTATTGGATAGAGAGAGTACACCTAATGGTGAGGGGGAGATAGAGAAGGAGAGACAGAGAGATATACCAGCCCTACTTCACTTCTTGTGAAGTTTCCCCTCTGTGGTTGGGGGCTGGGGGCTTGAACTCAGATCCTTGTGTGTGGTAGCATGTGTGCTTAACCAGGTGCACCAGCCCCCTGCCCTCCTCTTTACCATGTCTCACATCCACTTTATTATTATTTTCTTTTTTTACTGCAGAATCTGCTCTACTCCTTCTGCATGAATGAGCAGTACCAGCCCCACATGGCACAAAGACAGCTCTTCCTTCCGCTGCCACACCTCTAACCTTTGTGTCACCCTCCAGTCATCCCTGGATCTCACTGTTCACAGAGCAGGGCCCAAACCTCTAGCGGGAAGCATCTCTCCCACCGTGACCTGAGCTGACCGTGACCTGCACGGGGCGGCGTGGGGCTGCTGGGCTGTGACGGTGCCGTTTTATGTTCCAGGGAGGATGTTGTGTTTCAGTTTGCAGGTGAGGCCTCTGGCGTGGTTCACATGCTGCTCTGTGGCCCCAGCCCTACGGGCTCCTGCAGGGCTGCCTACAACACCAGCAGGTGTTCCTGTAGCTGTATCCTGCTTGGAAGGGGCTGGGGGGTGGGGAGGGAGGAGCACAACTTTTCATGGGAGATTTTGACTCAAGAATAGTCTCTTTATGTTTTCACTAGAACTGAAGCTTAGAGCTGAGAAGCACCATTCTTGTCCTCTGTAAAGAGGTCTGTCTGTCTCCTCAGTGCCCATTTCGATGGTGCTGAGTCCCCGTGTCTCCTCAGGGCAGGTCCCTGCACCGTGCCGCCTCCTCCTCTAGGCTTGGCAGGGCTGGTAAGACCCTCTCAGCTCTTTCTCTCCCCTCACACTCCACCCTGCAAACCCTCACCCCCTTGTGCCAGCCTGCCCTCTTCTGCTCCCTAAGTCCTGCCTTCATGAAGGTCTTTCCTCACCCACCCTACTGAGACCACATGGGTGGAGCACCTTAGCCAGATGCCAGGACCCTGAGGTCTGATGCATCTCAGGGTTGGGAGAGATTCACTTCAGCCTCAAAGGGTTGATCTGAGGAGACTTGGAGACACACACACACACACACACACAAGACATCCTGAGATGGGCAAGTGTTCAGCTGAGCGACCCCGACCAGAATGCTAAAATCATGCATCACATCAAAAAGGAACAAGGAAAATCATAGACATATTTGTTCTTTTATTAGTGATTTAAGATTGATTTTCAAAACTGTCAGATACCAGGAGTAGGATTCCACACTGTCCCCACCACCAGAGTTCTCTGTCTCCATCCCCTCCATTGGAAACTGCAGTGGTTCTTTCAAGGCCACTGCCACAGGCTGATCCCCTACCTCTCTCTTTCTCTCCCCCTCTCTCTATAAATCCCGATTTTTCTATGGTTCTGCCTTCACTTCCTTTCCAAGTCACCCCTACACCTATTACTACTTCCAAGTGTCTTTCCATTTTGTCCTCTTCTCTCTCAGATTTGAGAAAACTGTGCCTGGCTTCCTCTGGAGTTTTCCAGATTTGCTTCCATGTCAGTGATGGTATCAGAACAAGATTCCTGGTGACAAAGACTTTGGTTCCTGGAGGGACGGTGGTGCAAGGCCCTCTGGTCCACTTCCCATATTGTTTACCTCTCGAGCAATAAGTAAGTAAATAAATAGGGTCCAGGTGGTGGAGTACCTGGTTGAGTGCACATTACCATGCACAAGGATCTGGATTTAAGTCCCCGATCCCCACCAGTAGGGGGAAAGATTTTTGAGTGGTGAAACAGTGTTGTAGGTGTCTCTCTCTCTCTTCCTTTCTATCACCCACTTCCTCTCAATTTCTGGCTGTCTCTATCCAATAAATAAGTAAAGATAATTTTAAAAATTAATAATAAATAAACAGATGAATAGTAAAAAAGAAAGAAAGATTCTTGCTGTGAGCACGGGAGCTTGTCCAGTGGCAGCACACCAGACACACCTGTGGGAGGCCCAGGCTCATGGTGGAGTGGGAATGCAATGTGTCTTTATTGATCAGAGACAACGCTTTTATATATTAGAACCTGAAGCGGCAAGTCAGGAGAGGAAATGGCTAGGAGAGGGGGTGGAGAAAAGGAAAGAGCAGGCTAAGGTAGAAACTCCCTTAGCAACTGTTGTGAAGGTTTTAACTGGTGGGATTAATTAATACCTTGCAGGCAGGGTGGGTCTCGAGGTAGAAAGAAGATAGATCAAAGGTGGGGATCATTCAGGCAAAACAATGATTATGTAAATAGGCCATAGTGTCAGCAATGGAGGGTGGAGCGTTGGCGGGGGGTGGGGGTGCTGGCTTAAGGCCCAACACTGCAGGTGGGAAGAGGGACTCGAACTCAGGTCTTTGCACACAGTATTGTGTGTGCTTAACTGGGTGCACCACTGCCTGGCCTCACAAGTAAATTTTTAAGATTATGTTTGAAATTGGATAGAGACAGCCAGGTATCAAGAAGAAGGGGTATTGAGAGAGGGAGAGACACCTGCAGTACTGCTTCACCACTTACAAAGCTTTTCTTCTGTAGGTGGGGACCAGGGGCTTGAACCTGGGTCCTTGTGCTCAACCTGGGGCACCACCACCTGGCCCCATAAGTGAATCTATAGGAACAGTCTTTCTCTTCATGTGTCAGCTAATAAGTAAATGGGCTCCTTTTAAATTTTTTTTCCTCTAGAGTTATCACTGGGGCCTGGTTCTGGCACTACAAATCCACAGCTCCTGGTGGCCTTTTTTTTTTTTTTTTATCTTTTCTATTTTACTGGATGGGACGGAAAGAAACTGAGAAAGGAATTAGAAAGTTAGACACCTGAAGACCTGCTTCCACCACTTGCGAAGCAACTGCCCCTGCAGGTGGGGAGCTAGGGATTCAAACCCAGATTCCTGAGAAAATCCTTGCATTTAGGATTACGTGTACTTAACTGGGCGTGCCACCCCTCGTCTCCCAAGGGGGCCCCTTCCTTTTAACGTCAAGCAAGAATCCACTTGGAGGGCCAGCTCTGACCCCAGGGAATCCTGGGGAATCAACTGAGGGTTAACGGTGTTCTCTCACTCTCCTGTTTCAGCACATTTGCATGTGTGGAAGTTCCTAATCTGAAGAAAGGAAAGGTTGGGAAACTAAAAGCCCAGGTGATAAGACTCAAAGGATCTGCCAGGTAGCTGACAGTGCCTCCTGCTCCCATGTTCCTCGGGTCCTTTTAGGAAATGGCCCACAGAGAAATCAGTCACAAGGCTGTGGCCAATAGAAGCAGCCTCACAGCTCGCTCAGCGGCCAACCAGCTTCTCTTTTCACCTCCCCAGTGGCTTCTCCCTAGCCCACCCCCTCTGCTGCCCTGCTCATCTGCAAATCCCCAGATGCTGCTCTCCATCCTCAGTTTATCCCAGAGCCTGCCCCACGCCTTCCAACTGGCAGTCACTCAGAGACGTGGGGAATACCCGCAGGTCCTTGGCATTTCAACACGGGCTTCTCTCTGCTCTAGTGACTCATGTTCAGACAAATCCATCAGTGAACTGAGCAGTGCTCTACGTGGAAAAGGAATTGGATTTGCTTGCCAGGATGTCTACAGGTAATTGACTTCTTCTACAATAAGAAACGACCGGCTCTCCACTTGTGGACTTCGTTCCTTTTCTCTGCCTCTTCTGAGGCAGGAGGGCAGCAGGAAGCCTTCCTGGGCCTTGAGGGGGACCCGGTGGTGAGCCCTGAGGGCCCCTGAACCTGCCCGGCCTGGCCCAGAGGATGTTCCCAGCCAGAGGCCCCACTGACTGAGCGGCACCTTTATTCCCTCTCCTCTCCCTTCCCTCCCTGCTGCCTCCAGTCCAGCAGCAACATCTGAAGTTTATACAATCTTTGAGGGCGTCTCCCCCAGTTCCTGAGAGGCCTGTGGCTTTCAGGGGAACAGACAGACAGTTGTTAAATGCAAAGGGTCTGTGGAACCCTGTGGCTTCTGGGGATTTTGGTGAAACATTTATTTGGTTGGACCTCAGGGCAAAGACCTAGTGTTGCTAAACTCCTCAGTGGCAGGCTACCAAGTAGTGTTTAAAACAAACATATATATGATTTAATGGCTACAAGCAGAAGGAAATTGAGAAGGAAGGTGAAGGTAGAAAGGGAGAGAGAGATAGACAGACAGAGAGAGAGAGAGAGAGATCTACAGACCTTTTCACCACCTATGAAGCTTCCCCCCTGCAGGTGGGGACCTGGGGCTTGAACCCAGGTCTTCACACACTGTAACATGTGCACTCAACCAGGTGAGCTACTACCTGGGCCCAATGACTTTTTTTTTTCTGTAAGTGATTTATGGTCTTTTTTTTTTGTTAATCTGTTAATGTTTATAGGATAAAATTATGTATATCTCAAGTTACTTACAATTCTTTTATGAGAACTGGGACTGCCTCGCTCATTTTGTGTAAGGAGGTAGTTATCTGGGCACAAAAACATCATTCTAGACCCATATGGGTTCTTCAGAAATTGGAGAATAATCAAACAAGCACCAAACTGATTGACACAAGAAAATAAGGAGAAATATATTCACGACCTGTCTACTGCCTGGGGACATGGGAGAATGGGAGAGCCCCAGTAAGACTAAGATGCTCATATGCCGGGTCTTAGAGCACCGCTCCGCTGAGGCAGAGGCTCCAGGGCCGCAGAGGGGAAGGCCGGTTAGGGGAGGGAGGCACCTGGAGGCTGGTTCTGCCTCCCTCCCTGATCACATCCCTCCCCTGGGACATCAGCTTGAGGGAGACCTGTGCCTGCAAGCACCTCTCACACAGACGCTGCCCCGCCTCCCAGACACAGCTCCAGACCCCGTGCATCTGCCCAGGTGAAGCGTCAGTGTCAAACAGGAGAGAGGCGGCCCTCACCCGGGGCTGGCCTCCCGCCGGCCTGCTGGTCCTCTAGGAGTCCCTGTGCAGAGCCAGACCCCATGAGCACGCCGCTGCTCCCCTTCAGACCATCCCCTCTGTTGTCCACTCAGTCTGGCTTCAGATGAAGCACACAACAGAGGATTCAAATACAACACACATCAAACGTGAACAGAAATGGACCTGTTTGAACCAGAGGAGTGAGCAGAAGGCAGCCGTGTCTTTTGGGATCACGTTAAACCTTCTCAGTGCTCCACATGCTCTAGCTGGTGGGCCCTTAGTGGCCAATTTCTCTGGCTCATTTTGTTTTCGTCCCCTTCCTTCCTTCCTTCCTTCCTTCCTTCCTTCCTTCCTTCCTCCCTCCCTCCCTCCCTCCCTTCCTCCTTCCCTTCCTTCCTTCCTTCCTTCCTTCCTCCCTTCCTTTCTCTTGCTTTCTCTCTTTTCTTTGACAGGACAATAGGACAGAGAGAAATTGAGACAGAAAGGTGATGGAGAAGGGCAGAAAGAGACAGACAGACAGACAGCTGCAAGCCATCTTCACTGCTCATGAAGCTTTCTTCCTGCAGGTGTGGACCGGGGCTTGAACCTAGGTTCTTGTGCAGGGTAACATGTGCACTCACTCAACCAGGTGCACCACCGCCCGGCCCCTCCATTCTGTTGTTTCAAATGCACCGTCTCTATCCCTTAAAGTGTCTCGGAGACATTTTCCTGGAATGTGAGATGCAGCATGTGCCCATCTGAGAGAGATGGCCTTTCTCTGTCAAGTCCTGTTTGTGTCTGTGAGAGACGGGACAGAGCGCCAGTCTCCTGTGGCACACGTGGCGGAGTGGGCATCACGGCTGAGCCGGCAGCCCTGCTCCCTGGGCCCAAGAGAGTTCAGCTTACTCCACAGGGCTGCTGCTTTTCCCAGATGGAATCCTCATTTAATTAGACCCTCGTCAGAAGCCGTCCATAGTCTCTCCCTTTACAGTAGATCAAAGGTGGCTTCAGAGATCCTGGCTAGTTTGCAAGTTCACAGGATTCTCTCCTTAGGGAGAAAGATACCCTCGCCGTGTGTGTGTGTGTGTGTGTGTGTGTGTGCGTTTGCGTGTGCGTGTGCGTGTGCGTGAAGTGTGCGTGAAGTGTGTACTGGGTAGCACAGGTTCCCTTGTTGCTGGGCCAGAGCCCTGAGCTGGAGGGGTGGAGTCCTTTCTCCAGAATATTCAACATGCACTGAACTGCCCCTTGACCTCCTTGATTTTCTTGTTCTTTTCTGTTTACAGCCTTGAAGAGATTCAGATCCATACGTTCTGGGTTTCTTCCTGCAGAGCTGAGAAGGAACCTTCTACAGCTGTTTCTGCCCTTGGAGTCCCTGCAGTGAAGGGCCCGACTAACCAAGGAGGCACTCTGGGGGAGAGCCCAGGGGTTGGGAAGCCCACTTTTCCTCAGGATGTGTGCATCGCACATGGACTCCCGGGACGCCCGAGTCTTAGACGTCTTCATGTCACTGCCAGGGATTCCGTGTCATTCCCGTAACTTCCAAGAACAAAGTGATTGCTTTGTACCGTCAGAGTGAAAAAAAAAAGTCTATTATGTCATTTTTATTATCATAGAAAACCTTTATCTTGTTGATAGGTTGGTGACACCCTTTAATTGAAAAGTGGCCTCACCAAATCTCTTTTTGGCACAGACAAGAAAGTGACTAAACTCCCCAGAGAGGGGCGCATTTCCTTGAGCTAGGAAACTCCCCAGAGAGGGGTGCATTTCCTTGAGCTTTGGATTGTTTGTTCCAAACAGTGTCAGCTTAGAAAAGCCAAGCTCATAGCTTGTGCTGGGGGGCGTATTCTGTGGCATAGAGACTGCTCGTGTCTAGACATGATTGTCCAGGTGTCTCTTTGTTTATTATTGTTGTTGTGGTGGTTATTTTTATTATTGGTGTTGTTGCTGTCCTTGGATAGGACAGAGAGAAATGGAGAGAGGAGGAGAAGACAGAGAGGAGGAGAGAAAGACACCCGCAGACCTGCTTCACCGCCTGTGAAGCGACTCCCTTGCAGGTGGGGAGCCGGGGGCTCGAACCGGGATTCTTAACACCTGTCCTTGCGCTTCGCACAGGTGTCTCTCTGTTTTTTTTTAATTTATATTTATTTATTTTCTTCCTTTTGTTGTCTTTGTTGTTTTATTGTTGTAGTTATTATTGATGTCGTCGTTGTTGGATAGGACAGAGAGAAATGGAGAGAGGAGGGGAAGACAGAGAGGGGGAGAGAAAGACAGACATCTGCAGACCTGCTTCACCGCCTGCGAAGCGACTCCCCTGCAGGTGGGGAGCTGGGGGCTCGAACCAGGATCCTTATGCCGGTCCCTGCGCTTTGCTCCATGTGCGCTTAACCAGCTGCGCTACCGACCAACTCCCCAGGTGTCTCTTTCTAAGACAACATTAGCAACGTGACAGTGCCCTAGGCTCTCTGCCACTAAATATGCAAATACGCACCCCCTGTTCATGGATTGGGAGAATAAATATTATTAAAATGACAATCATGCCAAAAGCAATCTATAGATTCAATGCAATCCTGTGACAGGGTCGCCACTGTCTTAGCGTAACTAGCTCCACCTTGACCTAACTCTGAACCTGTGAAACTCCCAAGCTGTAGAAAAATTTTAAAACTTGCTCAACCGCTTCACTGTCAAGCGCCATTCCCCACCCCCCAGACTTGCCAAACAATATGTATATCACACTCATCTACTGTAACAGGTCACCTTGACCAGGGCTGTCCTAACCACATTTTTAGCTTCTATAATCATGCTGGCTTCCTGCATCTGTGTCCTGTTTCTGCAAGTAAGGAGACGGTTTTTCCCTATAAAATCTTGCTTGAATTAGCATTCAGGACTGTACTCTGAGCAGCACTTTAGCTGTGAGTTTAGTCACTGGCCGGCTGAATACAGACTCTCAAGTTTGGTTGAACTGGTCTCCGTTGGTCTCTGACACTTACCCTACAACAACAATCCCTATTAAAATTCCAACCACATATTTCAAGGAAATTGAACAACTTATCCAAAAATTTGTATGGAATCATAAAACAATAACAACAACAAAAACCACCACAAATAGCAAATGCCCTCCTTAGGAAAAAGAATAAAAGTGGAGACATCACAGTTCCTGACTTGTTTATATTAGAAAGCAATAGTAGTTAAAACAGTGTGGTGTTGGGACAGAAATGGACATAGGAACCGATGGAACAGGACAGAGAGCCCAGAACTAAACCTGTTGTGACACAGCCTTTGAATAGGACTTTAGGACTTGATTATCATCCGGCTGAGGCTGAACATGAGAACATAATTCACTTATGCTGGTGTCAGGCTGCCTGTCTTGCTGTGCCTAACACATACCATTCTGTATTCCCATGCCACCATGTAAGAAAACTTGGTTGTTTTAAACCGGCTCCTAGTGGCTGCCCCCCCCGTTCTTTTATTTTTTAATTACAGTATGAACCCACACACGCAGAGGCATACAGGCATATGATACACAACAAAGGGACCAAAACTGTCCAATGGGGAAAAGAAAGTCTCTAACAAATGGTGTTGGGTGAATTGGACAACCACATGCAGAAAAATGAACATAGGCCATCGCCTGACACCATGCACCAAAATTAACACAAAATGGATCAAAGATCTGGATATTAGACCTCTATCTATCAAATACATAGAAGACATTGGTGAAACATTTCAGGACCTCAACATTAAAGATGTATTTGGAGACTCCACCCCATGGGCAAAGGAAACAAACAAAAAATTAGTAAATAGGACTATACCAAATTATAAATGTTTTATACATAAAAAAAATTCTATTAGGATAAACAGGAAACCAAGAAAATGGGAAAAGATATATGCACGCTAAAATTTATACAATCAGTTAATATGAGACATTTATAAAGAATTAATGCAGCTCAACAAAACAAAAAAGAACCTGCTTAAAAAGTGGGCAGGAAATATGAATAGACTGTTCTCTGAAGAGGAGATACACATGGTCTACAGACATTTGTGGAAATGTTCTGTTTCATATATTGTCAGAGAAATGAAGAGCACAACCCCTCTGATTTTCCACCTCACACCTGTGAGAATGGAGACGTTGGAGAGGATTGGAGAGAGAAGAACTCTACTGCACTGCTAGGGGGAAGGGTGCAAGCTGGGGCAGCCACTCTGGAGAACAGGATGGAGAATCCTTAAACACATACACCCGGAAATGCCATAGGACCCAGCAAGTCCACTCCTAGGCATTTACCCAAAAAGATGTCATGACACTTATGTCATCACACAGGCACCCCCATGTTCTCAGCGGCTTTAGTCACAAGAGCAAAAACCTGGAAACAAACAAAAAATATCCTTTGACAGATGGCTAGATACAAACAAGTTACGGGGCATGTTCACAGCAGAATATTGTGCAGCAATAAAAAGGAATGATTGATACTGTGTCTTCTGGAATAAAGGGGATGGGAGTGGAGAAGATGAAGAAGGTGAAGCCAGTCAGGAGGTGATGGAGAACCGCAGAATGGTTCACTCACATGCGGCACATAAACAATCGAACATACAAATGTAAAAAAAAAAAAATGTCAAGCAATTTCCATGACTGTGTGAGAACTAGAGTGGTGGAGGATGCGGACACAGACCTTTGGTGATGGGAGTGTTGAAAAGTGAATCATAAAAAAGAAAAAATGTGAATAAAATAAAATCCTAGAGAGAGAGAGAAGAGGAAAAATAGAAGGATACTCAAAAGTAGTAATAAGTATAGGTGTGACTTAGAAAGGAAGAGAAGGCAGGACCATAGGAAAGTGGGAAAATAAACTGATATATACAGACAGTTATAATAACAGTCAACTCATATCTGTGGTCTTGGGAGAAGTGCTGAAGTTTTCAATGGAGGGAATGGGGATATGGAACTCTGGTGATGGGAAAAGTGTGGAATTATACCCGTTATCTTATGGTTTTATAAATCAATAATAAATCACTAAAAAAAAGTATAGATAGATTATTCCATAGTCATCCCATATCTCTGACCTTGGGAGAACTATTGCAGTGTCCAGTGGAGGGAGGGGACACAGAACTCTGGAGGGTGGGAACGGTGTGGAATTATACCCCTGTTATCTCATAATTTTATAAATCTATAATAAATCAGTAATTTTAAAAAAGGTAAAAGAAATCATAGAGAGCAAAACCCCAGATACACCTGAATTCAACAAAGCTGAGTTCAAATCTAGCCCCTACCTTGAACTAAATGTTTAGCTGCACATCAGTTAAATAACCTTCCCGAGATTCCATTTCCTTGTCGAACAGACAGGAGTTGCTAATATCAAGCTCAGAGGACGGGTGGGGGGCTTAGACCCTAGAGAATATGTTTCTCAGCTTGCCCTGTAGCCAGAGCATTTACATACTGATTCTGCAGGCCCCAAGTGGTAGCAGAACATGCCCTGAGACAAGGTCTTTCATTGGGGCAAGGTCAAAACACTTTCTCAGAAGCCTGGGCCTTTCTCTTGTTCTTACCTCTACCAACGGGAGAGGTTTGGTGTCTTCATTTTTCAATATAAGAAATATCTCAGGAGCTGGGCGGTGGCGCAGCGGGTTAAGCTCAGGTGGTGCAAAGTGCAAAGACTGGCGTAAGGATCCCGGTTCGAGTCCCCGGCACCCCACCTGCAGGGGAGTCACTTCACAGGCGGTGAAGCACGTCTGCAGGTGTCTGTCTTTCTCTCCCCCTCTCTGTCTCCCCCTCCTCTCTCCATTTCTCTCTGTCCTATCCAACAACAACAACAGCAATAACAACAACAATGACAATAAACAACAAGGGCAACAAAAGGGGGGATTACATAATAGATAAAAAAACATTTTTAAAAAAGAATGTCTCAGGGCCAGGCAACGACACACCCGGTTGAGTATACACATCATCATGCACAAGGACCCGGGTTCAAGCCCACGCTCCCCACCTGGGGAGGACTGGGCTGGGTATTTCACAAACTGTAAAGCCGGTCTGCAGAGATCTTTCTTCCTCTTTATCTCCCCTTTTCTCTCAATTTCCTTTTAAAAAATGTATTATCTTTATTTGATAGAGACAGTCAGAAATCAAGAGGGAAGGGGGAGGTGAAGAGGAAGAGAGTCGGAGAGACACCAAAAAGCCACTGGGAGCAGTACACTCATAGTGAGGGCAGTGAGCTCCAGCCATAATCTTGGTGACAAAAAGGAAGGAAGGAAGGAAGAAAGAAAGGGAGAGAGAGAGAGAGATAAAGAAGGGAAAGAAGAAAGAAAAGGAAAGATTGTCACCAGCATATAAGCAACACAAAAGCTTCCCATGAAAATTAAGACACAATCAGTATTTTCATCCTGATAAAATGCATTTTTTCTGAACGTTAGGAGATCCAGAGAAAGATGCTGGCAGCAGCGTCAGGTGAGTAAGGCTCTGGGTAAAGGTTCCCGTCTGCAGCGATGTTGTCATGAGCGGATCCCACCCTGTGACCCCTCCGGCAAGTGTCCTGGGCCAGGTATGTCCGCGTCACATCAGTCCGGGGCCTCAGGCCAGGGAAGAGCCCCATGCAAAGGTCCACGGCTCAGGTCTGCAGAACCACGCTCAGCATTGTTCACACACAGATCTCTTCAAGACTGTGACAACAAGCAACACAACAAACACACAGAAAGAGCAGGTGAAGTGCCATCCCATGTCCCAGCTTAACTTGCCGTGAGTGCCACTGGGAGGGTGTGGAGGGGCAGTATCTTACTCCGTAGGTGTTACTGCTCTGGAAGAGGAAGACTTCTCAGGGTGCTCAGGAGCTGAAGCTACCTCTGTTTTTTGTTTGTTTGTTTGTTTGTTTGTTTTATTATAGATTTAATATTGATTTACTAGATTGTAAGATAACAGGGGCACAATTTCATATAGTTCCCACCACCAGAGTCCCCTATCCCATCCCTTCCATTGGAAGCTTCCCTATTTTTTATGCCTCTGGGAGTATGGACCAAAATCTTTATGGGGTGTAGGAGGTGGGAGGTCTGCCTTCTGTAATTACTTCTTCACTGGACATGGGTGTTGACAGGTGGATCCACACTCCTCAGCATGTCTCTCTCTTTCCCTAGTGGGACAGGGCTCTGGGGAGGGGAAACCTTGGTCACCTTTGTTTTATTTTCACATGAGAATCTGAATATGTCACAGTTATTAATTTATTGGCGATTCTATTTTGGAAAAGAAGCAGAGATTATGCTGCTCACATAGTCTCTCTCTCTCACACACAAGCATGTTAGTGCATGTATCTGACTTCCAGTGAGATGGATACACGGCCCATAGGCTGGACAGCACTTCTATGGGCAGACACAAGGTATTTGCAGGAATGTGGCACTTAGTGACAGGTGTTTAAGCGCCACTAGCACTGGACAACCACCACCCACACCAGGTGTTTAGTCTTCATCTCTAAAATCATTTTTCTCTTAGCTATTAAAGTGATAAGTTATATTGATTTTATAAATGTCAAACCGGGAGTCGGGCAGTAGCACAACGGGTTAAGCAGAGGTGGCGCAAAGCTCAAGGACTGGCGTAAGGATCCTGGTTTGAGCCCCCAGCTCCTCACCTGCAGGGGATTCGCTTCACTATATATATAATATATATATATATTTTAATATATTTGCATATTTAAGATATATATCTTTTATATATTTTTAATATATATTTGCATATTTAAGATCTCATGCATGCATAACTTCACCACTCTTGGGCCACTTTTTCATTCAGATAGAAAGACAGATGCACAGAGAAACACACACACACACACACACACACACACACACACACACACACTAGTCCAAGAACTTCCCCTAGTGCAGTGGCACAGTCATGTGGGGCTTGGGCACGGATTTGAGCCTGGCACATGGGAATACATGTGCCCTACTCAGTGAACTACCTCTCAGCCACCCACTTACTGTTTTTTTTGTTTTCAGTTAAACCAAAGAAGTGTTGTTTCTTCCCAACTACAGGTTCATATACAAGTTAGGCTCATGTACATTGAGCCTGTATTACATCCTGGTATCCTACCCACCTGTTATCAGCAGGGGCTGTGTGTGTATGGGGGAAGGAGAGCATCTGAAGAATTTACAACCATATGTTCCCACGTTTGGTGTCTGGGGAGGAGGCCAAGTGTGTAGAGCGTAGGACTGGCAGGCTGGCAGAGAATGTGTTGGTATCTCTCTCTCCCTATCTCATAAAATAAACAAATGAGGGAGTCAGGCAGTAGCACAGTGGGTTAAGCGCAGGTGGCGCAAAGCACAAGGACCGGTGTAAGGATCCGGTTCAAGCCCTGGCTCCCCACCTGCAGGGGAGTCGCTTCACAGGCGATGAAGCAGGTCTGCAGGTGTCTATCTTTTTCTCCCTCTCTGTCTTCCCCTCCTCTCTCTACTTCTCTCTGTCCTATCCAACAACGCTGACATCAATAACAACAATAATAACTACAATAATAAAACAACAAGGGCAACAAAAGGGAATAAATAAATAAATAAATATTTTAAAAATAAACAAATGAATCTATTAAAAATACAGGGCCTCATCAGCAGATGGCTGGCTAAAGATGTTATGGCTTATATACTCCATGGATTACTACTTGCTATAAAAAAAAAAAAAAGACGGGGAGTCGGGCTGTAGCGCAGGGGGTTAAGCGCAGGTGGCGCAAAGCACAAGGACCGACATAAGGATCCCGGTTCGAACCCCGGCTCCCCACCTGCAGGGGAGCCGCTTCACAAGCGGTGAAGCAGGTCTGCAGGTGTCTGTCTGTCTCTCCTCCTCTCTGTCTTCCCCTCCTCTCTCCATTTCTCTCTGTCCTATCCAACAACAACAACAGTAATAACTACAACAATAAAACAACAAGGGCAACAAAAGGGAATAAATAAATAAAATAAATATTAAAAAAAAAAGACAAATGTCCTTTGGGACAAAATGGGTGGAACACTAGGCCAGGTGGTGGCGCACCCGGTCAAGTGCACACACTACAGTGCGCAAGGACCCCCTGGTCCCCACCTGCAGGGGGGGAGTGGTAAAGCAGGACTACAGGTGTCTCTATTTCTCTCCGTCTCTATCTCCCCTTCCCTTCAATTTCTCTCTGTCTCTATCCAATCATAAATAAAGTTTGAAAAAAAAGAGAATTAAAAAAATGGGTGGCCCGGGAGGTGGTGATACTTAGTGAAACTAACAAGATGAAAGACAGCGACCAGATGGCGTCACTCCCGAGTGGGTTCTAGAGATCTGATTCACACGGAATCACACACAAAACCAAGGAAAGCAGAATGAAACAGCAGACGAAACAGTTTCCAGGATCTGTGAGAACTCCGGGGGGTGATCCTTTGGTGTGGAACTAGACCCTGCCATCTTACGATCTTATAACCTACGACTCATCACCAATAAAAAAAAAAAATGAAAATCTATATATGGCGTGGCTCACACAGCCCAGGTGAGAATGAACCAGTCAGACACCGAATCCATATAGATGTCAATGTGACCGTTTTTCTGTCTTCATAGTGAGCTGCAGCACCGTAACAATGGGCACAGTTGGCAGGGCAGCCTGGGTGGGGTTTACCTGGCAGTCCATATCTACTGCTCTGGGCTCCATGAGACAAGCAGCTTCCCTGCAAAGCCACAGGGGTCTGAGACACGATGCAGTGGCCCACCCGGTTAGGCACACACATCACCATGTGCAAGGACCTGGGTTCGAACCCCAGCTCCCCACCTTCAGGGGAAAGCTTCACAGGTGGTGAAGCAGGTCTATAGTTTTCTCTCTCTCTCTTTTTAAATTTAATTAATTTCTTATACTTATTTATTCCCTTTTGTTGCCCCTGTTTTATTATTGTTGTTATTGATGTCGTCGTTGTTGGATAGGACAGAGAAATGGAGAGAGGAGGGGAAGACACAGAGGGGGAGAGAAAGACAGACACCTGCAGACCTGCTTCACCGCCTGTGAAGTGACTCCCCTGCAGGTGGGGAGCCGGGGGCTCAAACAGGGATCCTTGCCCAGGTCCTTGCGCTTTGCGCCACGTGCGTTTAACCCGCTGCGCTACCGCCTGACTCCCTAATTAATATTTTTTCACTACTCCTGTCACCAGAGGTCTGTGTCCCCATCCCTACCCCGTCTCTCCCTCTCTGTCTGGCCGTTTCGAGAGACGAACCAGCTTCAGGCCTCCCGTGTAAAGTGCCGGGAAGAAGTTCTCAGAGGCTGGCTCAGCTTCAAAGGCCAGTTCTGTTTGGGGGCAAACAGAGGTAGAGCAGGAGAAGGGATAAAGGGACCAGAGAAGGCCACTGGCTGCACACCTGGACCAGGCAGGGTGAGGACAGAGATGCTCTGAGGTCACCACCCGAGGCCCAGGAGGGGTTTCTGACGCCCTTGTGGCTCAGAAGCAACACAGAAGAGGAAAAATGTCTACTAGTGGTAGCTCTTTTCTGTTGAAGAGGAAAGCACTTACCTGTTAACGTCATGGCAGATAAAAGTAATATTTCTTCCATTAATAATTGATTTCAGGTCACTTATCGTAGTTCCTGAGCATGAGTCTCTAGGAAAAGAAAAAAACGTGGGGGGAGAGGATGTCAGAATAACAAGAACTTGTATTTCCTGAGTCTCTGCAGGACTTGCAGGTGCTGGTAAGACTCTGGATAAAGAGGGAAGTAGGCAGGACCTGGGCCTGGTGGAGCACAAATTACCCTGCACAAGGGCCCAAGTTCAAGCTCTTAGCCGGGACCTGTGGGGGCGGGGGGGGGGGGAAGCTTCATAAGCTGTGAGTAGTCTCTCTCTCTTTCCTTTCTCTCTCAACTTCTTTCTGTTTCTATCCAAAGTAAATAAAATAGCAAGAACAAGAAAGAGAGAAAGTTCTAAGAGCTGCTGGGACTGTGGAGACAGCATAATGGTTCTGCAAATGACCTTCATGCCTGAGCCTCTGACGTCCCAGCACCGCCATCAGCCAGAGCGGAGCAGGGCTCCGGCCTTTCTCTCTGTAGCTCAGTCAAATAAATAAATATTTATTTAATTAACTGTGAAACTCAGGCCAATTTCATCATGGTCTGATTAAAAAATACAGCTCACCTGGATATTGTTACTGCTTTGCCAGATACATTGCCCAGGTTTGAACCCTCCCAACCCCGCCCCCGGCCACTACATGAGAGGAATCATTGATCCTATGGTGTCTTTCTATTGTTTTTTTTTTTTTCTCTGTCTCTCTCCTTTTATCCAAAAAAGACTAGCCCAAAAAGATGAGAGCCCAGAGATGGAAATAAATAAACAAATTAGTAAATTAATAAATAGTAAGAATCCTTTTACCTGCAGGTCCAGTCATTTCTTTTTTTAATTTGAATTTTTATTGTCTTTAAAGATATTTTATTTTTATGACAGAGATACGAAAAGAAAGACACAGAGGGAATGACCACAGCCCTGCTTATTGTGGGACTGGGGAATCGAACCTGGGACCTCAGGGCCTCAGGCAGAAGAGTCTTCTGCAGAATCATGATGCTGTCTCCCCAGCCCTGTCCAGTCACTTTTTAGTGAGCTCCCCAACTGTGGATTCTTTAATGGACTGATTACTGAAATAACGCCGAGGGCCTAGAACACACATTCCCCGCACATACCCAGAAACGCCTCCGGGATTCTGCATCACCCAGGCCTGGAGTGTGTGAACCTTCTTTGGATCCAGATGTCTGACTTCTATGCTCCCAAACATACTGGTGGGAAGAGGCAGAACAGGGTTGGCCCCCAGCTAAGCCACTGAGCCTCACAGGCCTGGATTAACTCCTCCTCTTGGGAATGGGCCCAAGTTCCACATGAAGGAAAGATTCCTTCCTACACTCATTCACAGTGGTCCTCAGTGAATAAGGTTTTATTTTATTTTATTTTTTCTTATTGACACAGGGTGTTTGCTGGGGTTCAGTGCCTGCAAGATGAATCCACTTCTCCTGGTGACAGAAACAGGCTGGGGATGTGGATTCAGCTGCCAACACTCATGTGCAGTGGAGAAGCAATTACAGAAGGCAGAACTCCCACCTTCTGCACCCCAGAATGATCCTGGGTCCATACTCCCAGAGGAATAAGGAACAGGGAAGCTTCCAATGGAGGGGATGGGATATGAAACTCTGGTGATGGGAACTGTGTGGAATTGTACCCCTCTTATTCTACAATCTTGTTACTAAATCACTAATCAAAAAATAAGCATAAAAAAACAGAAGGGCCAAGCAGTGTCATGCCCAGTTGGGTACACATGTTATCATGCCCAAAAACCTGGGTTCAAGCCCCTGCTCCTCACTTGCAGGGGGAAACTTTACAAGCAGTGGAGCACGGCTGCAGGTATCTCTCTTTGTCTCTTTATCCCTCCTCTCCTCTCAATTTCTCTCTATCCTATCCAATAAAATAGGAAGGAAAAAATGATCACCAGGAATGGTAGATTCGTAGTGTCAGCACTGAGCCCCAGTGATAACCCTGGTGATAATAAGTAAACACACACACACACACCATCCTAGAGGTGAAGTCACCCTCCAGTGACTGTGTTCCCAGCTCGCTGATCAGATGCGGGAAGGGGGTTACCTGCTTCTGCTGAAGGCATTACTCTGAGAGCCATTAAGCATCACGGTGACCTCGCCGCAGGCATTTTCTGCAAACTGAAAACAGCGTTCATTCACTGAGCCTGCTCAGCTACTCCCCACATTGCAACAGTCCAAACTGAACTGGGAGCTCGCAGGTCTGAGAGTGAATCTCCCAGGTGGCTCTAGCTCAGTGATGTCACATCTGGGTCCCTGGCACCCGGGTCACTGGAGGAACCAGCTCTCAGGGACTGTCTGTAGCCGGGGCCTGGGTGTGAGCTGTGAAGGCCAGTCATGGTCAGTCAGAGGCTGAGAGTCCAGGCGCTTCAGAGCCAGCGGACAGGAAGAGCAGGGGGAGAGTTCTTTCTCTGGCACACGGGGTAGACGCTACACACTTCATTTTGTGGGAGCAGGGCAGATTTGGGGGTAAGACTGAGGAAATAGGGAGGTTGAACACACACATTACCATGTACAAGGACCCGGGTTCAAGCCCCTGTTCCCCACCTGCAGGGGGAAGTTTCACGAGCGGTGAAGCAGGGCTGCAGGTGTGTCTCTGTCTCTCTCCCTCTCTATCTCCCCCCAATGTCTCTCTCTCCTGTCAAATAAAACAGAAAGAAAGGAAGAAAGGAAGAAAGAAAGAGGAAATGAGAGAGAAGGTGTGACTAGAAGCTGAGCAGACAGAGAAGCGGGAAGTGAGGAGAGGAGTGAATGAGTAAGGAGGTCTTCTTGACCGGAAGCTAGCTCTTCTTGCAATGACTGTTCAGCAGGGAACTTAGAGAAAACAGGATGAGCAAAACAGAAACCACCTTACTGCGTGTGTCTGTGGGAGGTGCACCCAGCACCCCGCGACTAGCCCAGGTCCCCGTCCTAGGATGTGGCGACATCCTGAGTCTCCTCCACATAACCCACCCATGTTCTTACTGTGGGCGCTTAACCCAGTGCACCACCACCAGACCCTTACCCACCCATCTTCTTAATTAATTAGCTAATTAATTAATTAATTTACTTGCTATGGTAGAGAGAAATAGAGAAGGAATGGGGAGATAGAAAGGGAGAGAGGGCCAGGTCCTGGCACACCCAGTTAAGCACACATACTACCACGCACAAGGGCCTGGGTTCAAGCTCCCATTCTCTGCCTGCAAGGAGTCTTGCTTCACAAGCGGTGAAGTAGGTCTGCAGGTATTTATCTTTCTCTCCCTCTCTCTATCTCCCCTTCCCTCTCAATTTTTTTCTCTGTCCTACCTAATAAAAAAAAAATTAGAGCTGTCCGGGAGGTGGTGCAGTGGATAAAGCATGAGACTCTCAAGCATGAGGTCCTGAGTTTTCTCCCCGGCAGCACAAGTACCAGAGTGACAGCTGGTTCTTTCTCTCCTCCTATCTTTCTCATAAATAAATAAAATATTTTTAAAATTGGGGAAAAAAAGAAAAAATGGCTACCAGGACCAGTGGATTCATATTGCCAGCACTGAGCCTCAGGGATAACCCTGGTGGGGAGAGAGAGAGAGGGAGAGAGAGAATATGACAATTTATGGAAAGCACTAAGTACTTACATTGTTCAAAAATAACTAAGGCATGACCTGAAGGAATTATAAATGAATAAACAATGAATGAATATAACAACATAAGAAAAGCAAAAAAAAAAAAAAAAAGTAGATAGAAAGAATGAGAGAGACACCGGCAGCCCTACTTCACCTCTCATGAGGCTTTCCCCCTGCAGGTGGGGACTGGAGGCTTGAACCTGGGGCCTTGTGCTTGGTGACATGTGTGTTTAACTGGATGCGCCACTGCCCGGCCCCCATATGCAACCGTCTTCCATTTGATGGTGAGTTTAACGTGGGCTTAGCTGCTGGGACTGAGAGCTCTGTGAGCCTGAACCCAGATGAGCTGTATCCCTGGAGCCCATGTGAATATGACCAGGCACTGAGTGAGAATCCGCCATGGTAACAGTAAATAGGAAAGGGAGTGAGAGGAACGAAGGAAGCCAGCAGTCTCTGGTGGAAACTGGAAAGATGGGAATGGTGTCATGAAGTCTATTAAGCCAGTTCTCCAGGAGACCGAGGCTTTCACCAGCAGAGGCCCAGGCAGCTGCAGACAGGCCCAGCGCTGAGGAAGCAGGGGTGGAAGAGACCCAGAGGAGGCTGGGGCAGGAGAGGGGCTGCTCAGGGGCCTGAGTGCTCCCCAAGGACCAGCCCCCATCTGCTGTGCTAGGACACCCTCAACAATGAGACCCACAACTGTGAGCACCCAGCGGGCTCCTCTCTCTCTCTCCACGGGCTGAGGAACAGGGGGCAGGAAGCCCACTGCCACCACAGAGTGAGTGTCCCTCGGCAGACGGTGACAGGGGCCAGCGCTGACCCCACACACGGCAGCCAGAGCCCCACCAAGGAAGGCCGCTCAGTGTGTCCCCAGCTCATGTCACTGGGGAGCCAGAAAGTGAGGAGGGGAGTCAGGGCACCAGGGCAAAGGGCTTGATTGGCAGCAAGAGAGAGGCTCTGGGCTGCTGGGAGAAGGTGTCTCCACACCTGTGTGGGCTCAGCAGGACTCAGGGGAGTCCCAGGAAGCTTCCCTTGGGGCTCCCAGTTCCGAGGACAGTGAGGGGGGAGTCCCAGACCTGCCGGTTACTCGCTGTGCTTTCAGGGGAGAGCTGATGCCCCTGCCTCTCCCTGTGTCAGCTGTGAGGTGGTGAGACACCCGTGGCGCCAAGTCCTGGGTTCCTGTGAGGATGGAAGGGCTTGGTCCCCGAAAGCAGCTCGGGACAGTGTCTGGCACACCGGAAGTGGTCTGGGAAAGTAAACTAAAATGATTTGTTCTGAGCCCTATGATTGCCTAAACCCTGGATCAGAGGATCCAACCAAACCCAAGCTTGCTGACAAAGTCCAAGAATGAACAAGAAGAGGGTTTTGTCTATGGAACCCCTGAACCCTCTATGAATGTCACAAAGCCACATGTCACAGTTTGCCTTATGACTATGACTCTCAGGAAAGAATTCTGAGCTTTCGTCCTGAAAAACAGTCTGATCTAGAACGCGTTCTGAGCAACCTCTGCTCTCATGACCTCTTGACTTCTTGGTCTCCAACATACTCTACAATGTTTCTATGGTACTTACCCTTCTAGATGCCAAGACCCAGAACACTAAAACAGGGTTCTTCGCGCAGTCTTCTTTCCAGTGAGGACAAGACTGGTAGTTCATCTCTAAAACACACAGTTTACAAAAAATAACTGAAATGGAAAACAAAAGGTGTGCTCCAGTTCATCTTCCCAGGCTTCCAGCGGGGGGCATCACTAACAAGATGGAGGGTGGCGAATGGAGGACAGACACAATGGATCCCACCAAGTGATGCCCCTGATCTCTGTTGAGTCTCAACCTGACTCCCCAGCCCTTGGTTAATTGCAGTAAGAAACTCAACTGGCATATTCCGAGGGGCTCATGACGTTACAAGTATTTGCCTGAGCCCAACAGCCATCATGCAGGTGGGCTAAAAGTATTGTCTGGGGAGATGGTGTCAGAGTTGGAAATAGGACCAGAAAGCTGGGTCAGGACAGAGAGTAGCTTCCAAATATGGGAACAGGGTATCAATATTGTTAACTGGAGGCCCCACATTTCCTAGCTCCTTCCCACATAAAGACCCCAAATCTCATCTGTAAATTCTTACCTTTAGGTTCCTGATTATTAAACAATTTGTTCTGTTTGTATCTTAATCCTTTTCAGACATCAAGTTGCAGATGCTACCATGATGCCATCCTGACTTCCCTGGGCAGATGCTCTCATCAATGTGTCTTGGAGCCTCCCCTCCCCAGATCTCTGCCCCACCAGGGAAAGACAGAGACAGGCTGGAGGTGTGGATCCACCTGCCAACACCCATGTCCATCAGAGAAGCAATCACAGAAGCCATAACTCCCACCTTCTGCTTCCCATAATGATCCTGGGTCCATGCTTCCAGAGGGATAAAGAAGTTTCTTGGAGGCGAGGGAATACATAACTCTGGTGGTGGGAACTGTGTGGAATTGTACCCTTCTTAGCCTACGGTCTTGTTGATTATTATTAAATCAATAATAGTAAGAGGGAAACCTCCATTGGCACAAATAAGCCCACACTACCAAGCCATCCTGCCTTTTAGGTAATCAATAAATCTTTGAAAAATATGGAAACAATACAGGTCACAGCTGCCTACACAGTAGAAAGGACGTGTACCATGCAGGAAGATCCAGGTTCAAGCCTGCATCTGGGAAGCTTCATGAGCAGTGATCAGTGTTCCTGGGATCTTCTCTGTCTCTCTAACCCCTTCTGTCTCTCTCTTACCCTCTATCAAGAATACAGAGTGTGTGAGAGAAAAAAGATGCTAGATAGAACAGTAGGAATGGAGGGGCAGTGCAGATACCAAGACCCAGAGAAAACACAGGCAGAAAACAATAAAGAAATGAAGGGGCCAGGTGGTGGTGTGGGCAGATAAATGTATACATTACCATGAACAAGATAGCCAGGTTCGACCCCCTGCTCTCCACCTGCAGCAATGAAGCAGGTCTATAGGTATCTGCCACACTCTCTCCCTCTCTCCTCTCAACCTCTCTCTGTCATATCCAACTAAAAATATAGAAAAAAAAAAAGGGGAAAAAATGGCTGCTGGGAGCAGTAGATTCATACAGGCACAAAGCCCCAGCAAGAGCCCTCATGGAGAGAGAGAGCAGAAGAAGGAGGAGGAGGAATAGGAGGGGGAGAAAAAGAGGAAGAAGAAGGAGGATGAGGAAGGGAGGAAGAGGAGGAAGAGAAAAAGAAGAACAGGAACCTGGTTCAAACCTCTGACTCCCCACCTGCATGGAAGTCGCCTCACAGGTGGTGAAGCAGGTCTGCAGGTGTCTGTCTTTCTCTCCCCCTCTCTGTCTTCCCCTCCTCTCTCCATTTCTCTCTGTCCTAGCCAACAGCGGCGACATCAACAAACAATAATAACTACAACAACAATAAAAACAAGGGCAACAAAAAGGAAATAAATAAATAAATAAATAAAAAGAAGGAGGAGGAGGAGAAGAAGAAGAAAGGAGGGAAAAGTATATTTTGGACTTCCGGAGGCGGAGCTACAAGCAGCAGATCGCTTTCTCTCCTCTCCTCTCCTCTCCCGGATCAACTAGGAATACCAAAGGAGACCACCCGGACTGAAACAAGACAGGACTAGAATGACCACAGGAACCCAGTAAATCACCCGTGAGTACAAACACACGTGGCTGGTGACAGAGAGGAGAGAGGGGCCTAAGGAGAGATTAAGTGATTGCTAACAGTTCAACAGTTTATCAGTGGAGACACCACCTCCAGTCTGCTCTGGAGAGGGGACAAGGGGACAGCTGAAGGGAGGAAAGGACTCCCTAGAGACTCACCAAGTGCAACTCTGAGTCTCCATTGCTACTACCCTCAGAATCTGGAGCAGCAACAGGGAGGGACACCAGGGGACAGAGATCTAACCAGGAAACTCAGGAGAAGACCTATACCTCTGTGGCATAGCTAAGGGGCTATGAAAGTCTCTTTGCATAACCACTGGATTATCTCTGCCACACCCTGCTTTATCTCTTGGTCAGGAGTCAGTGATTAAGCTAAGAAGCCTATTGATAGTTTAAAAGCCCTCAGGCTCCCATAGCCTACAGGGAAGAAAAAAAAAAGAGGCTTTTACACCACTGAGCTCCAACTCAGGGATTGAAAAAACTGTTAACTTCCACCACGGTAAACCCTTTAATTAAATTACTTAGACACAAGTCAATCCAGGCAATAGTGATCAATAATTTGAAAAGTACTGATAAAGGGAACTCATAACATAATATACAAAATGGTTAAAACAACAAGAAAAAATATTGGAGACTCGAACCAGGACAAGAGTCCAGCTAAAAATCCTCCAGAGGGTGAAGCACAAAACAACGAGTTCAACATCCAAACATTAGCTAAGGAAATAATAACAAGAGTGAGTAAAGAATTTGAAAAAATTGTAATCAGAAATGCAGGAACAACAAATGAGAATATGGAAGAAAATTCTAATTATCTCATGGTTATTAGAGAGCTGAAAGCTGAAATTGCTGAGCTAAGAAGTCAACTAGCTGAACAAGCTAAAACAGTATCAGAGCAGGGCAACAAAATAGATGAACTCCAGAAAGCAGTAGAGGGCAGAGAGAATAGAATCTATGAGGCTGAAGACAGAATTAGCAAGATTGAGGATGAATTAGAGACAACTAAAAAAGAAGTAAGAGATCTCAAAAAGAGATTAAGAGATGCTGAAAACAACAACAGAGTCCTATGGGATGACTTCAAAAGAAAAAATATACGCATTATTGGCTTACCAGAGGAAGAAAGAGAAGGAGAGGAAGAAAGCATTCTCCAGGCCATAATAGCTGAAAATTTCTCTAGTCTAGACAACACCAAGACATAAAGATTCAAGAAGCCCAGAGGGTCCCAAACAGAATTAACCCAGACCTAAAGACACCAAGACATGTCATACTTAGAATGGAAAGGAATAAGGATAAAGAAAGGATCCTCAAGGCTGCAAGAGAAAAACAAAGAGTCATCTACAAAGGGAAACCCATAAGATTAGCAGCAGACTTCTCCATACAAACACTATAGGCCAGAAGAGAATGGCAAGATATCTATCGAGTGCTCAACGAGAAAGGCTTTCAGCCAAGAATACTATATCCTGTTAGACTGTCATTCAGACTAGATGGAAGCATCAAAACCTTCTCAGACAAGCAACAGTTGAGGGAAGCAACCATCACCAAGCCTGCCCTGAAAGAAGTTCTGAAAGGTCTCCTATAAACAACCAGACCACCACAAATAGGACATATATCAAAACACTCTAAAACTCTACAAGAATGGCGTTAAAATATCTTCAATCTTTGATATCAATACATGTCAATGGCCTGAATTCACCTATTAAAAGACACAGAGTAGGAAGATGGATCAGAAAACACAACCCAACAATATGTTGTCTACAGGAAACTCACCTAACTCAACAAGACAAACACAGACTTAAAGTGAAAGGATGGAAAACTATCATACAAGTCAATGGCCCACAATAAAGGGCAGGAACAGCTATTCTCATATCTGACATGATAGACTTTAAAATAGATAAGATTAAAAAAGATAGGAATGGACACTACTTAATGCTCAGAGGATCAGTCAATCAAGAGGCCTTAACAATTATTAATATCTATGCACCCAATGAGAAGCCATCTAAATACATCAAACTTCTACTGAAAGAGCTACAGCAATATATTAACAGTAACACAATCATAGTAGGGGACTTCAACACCCCACTATCTCAACTTGACAGATCATCCAGGCAGAAAATCAGTAAAGACATAAGGGAGCTAAATGAAGAGATAGATAAACTAGAACTATTGGACATTTTCAGACTCATTCATCCCAAGAAACTGGAATACACATTTTACTCAAATCCACATGGATCATTCTCAAGGATAGACCATATGTTAGGTCACAAAGACAGCATCAGCCAATTCAAGAGCACTGAAATCATCCCAAGCATCTTCTCAGACCACAGTGGAATTAAACTAACACTTAACAATCAACAAAAGATTAGTAACAGTCCCAAAATGTGGAAGCTCAACAGTACACTTCTTAACAACTTCTGGGTCAAAGACGAAATCAAGGAAGAAATCAAAATGTTTCAAGAGTTCAATGAAAATGAAGACACAAGCTATCAAAATATTTGGGACACAGCTAAAGCAGTCCTAAGAGGGAAGTTCATAGCTATACAAGCACACATTAGGAAACAAGAAAAGGCACAAATAAACAGCCTGATTGCACAGCTTAAAGACCTAGAAGAAGAACAACAAAGGAATCCTAAAGCAACCAGAAGGACAGAAATCACTAAAGTTAGGGCAGAAATAAATAACATTGAGAATAGGAAAACCATACAAAAGATCAATGAAAGTAAATGTTGGTTCTTCGAAAGAGTAAACAAAATCGACAAACCTTTAGCCAGACTCACAAAACAAAAAAGGGAGAAGACCCAAATAAATCGGATAGTAAATGAAAGAGGAGATATCACAACAGACACTGTAGAAATTCAACATATCATGCGAGGCTTCTATGAACAACTATATGCCACCAAGCTAGAGAACCTGGAAGAAATGAATGATTTCCTAGATACCTACCAACTTCCAAAACTAAGTAAAGAGGAAGTGGATAACAGAACAGGCCCATCACAGCTAATGAAATTGAAACAGTTATCAAAAATCTTCCCAAGAATAAAAGTCCTGGACCAGATGGTTTTACAAATGAATTCTACAAAACTTTCAAAGAAGAACTAATACCTCTACTTTTAAGTCTTCCAGAAGATTGAAGACACTGGAATACTCCCTGCCAGCTTCTATGAAACCAACATCACCCTGATACCAAAAGCAGACAGGGACACAACCAAAAAAGAAAACTACAGACCAATATCTCTGATGAACATAGATGCGAAAATATTGAACAAAATTCTAGCCAACCGGATACAGCAGTATATCAAAAAGATTGTTCATCATGACCAAGTGGGGTTTATCCCAGGCATGCAAGGTTGGTTTAATATATGTAAATCAATCAATGTGATCCACCACATCAACAAAAGCAAGACCAAAAACCACATGGTCATATCAATAGATGCAGAGAAAGCCTATGACAAAATACAACATCCCTTTATGATCAAAACACTACAAAAAATGGGAATAGATGGAAAATTCCTGAAGATAGTGGAGTCTATATATAGCAAACCTATAGCCAACATCATACTCAATGGTGAAAAACTGGAAGCATTTCCCCTCAGATCAGGTACTAGACAGAGCTGCCCACTATCACCATTACTATTCAACATAGTGTTGGAAGTTCTTGCCCTAGCAATCAGGCAGGAGCAAGGAATTAAAGGCATACAGATTGGAAGAGAAGAAGTCAAACTCCTTATTTGCAGATGACATGATAGTATACATGGAAAAACCTAAGGAATCCAGCAAGAAGCTTTTGGAAATCATCAGGCAATACAGTAATGTGTCAGGCTATAAAATTAACATTCAAAAGTCAGTGGCATTCCTCTATGCAAACTCTAAGTTAGAAGAAATTGAAATTCAGAAATCAGTTCCTTTTTCTGTAGCAACAAAAACAATAAAATATATAGGAGTAAGCCTAGCCAAAGAAGTAAAAGACTTGTATACTGAAAATTACGAGTCACTACTCAAGGAAATTAAAAAAGACACAAAGAAGTGGAAATATATTCCATGTTCATGGGTTGGAAGAACTAACATCATTAAAATGAATATACTACCCATAGCCATCTACAAATTTAATGCTATCCCCATCAAGATCCTAAGCACATTTTTTAGGAGAATAGAACAAATGCTACAAATGTTTATCTGGAACCAGAAAAGACCTAGAATTGCCAAAACAATCTTGAGAAAAAAGAACAGAACCGGAGGCATCACACTCCCAGATCTCAAACTGTATTATAGGGCCATTGTCATCAAAACTGCTTGGTACTGGAACATGAACAGACACACTGACCAGTGGAATAGAATTGAGAGCCCAGAAATGAGGCCCCACACGTATGGACATCTAATCTTTGACAAAGGGGCCCAGACTATTACATGGGGAAAGCAGTCTCTTCAACAAATGGTGTTGGAAACAATGGGTTGAAACATGCAGAAGAATGAAACTGAATCACTGTATTTCACCAAATACAAAAGTAAATTCCAAGTGGATCAAGGACTTGGATGTTAGACCAGAAACTATCAGATACTTAGAGGAAAATATTGGCAGAACTTCTTTCCGCATAAATTTTAAAGACATTTTCAATGAAACGAATCCAATTACAAGGAAGACTAAGGCAAGTATAAACCTATGGGACTACATCAAATTAAAAAGCTTCTTCACAGCAAAAGAAACCACTACCCAAACCAAGAGACCCCTCACAGAATGGGAGAAGATCTTTACATGCCATACATCAGATAAGAGTTTAATAACCAACATATATAAAGAGCTTGCCAGACTCAACAACAAGACAACAAATAACCCCATCCAAAAATGGGGGGAGGACTTGGACAGAATATTCACCACAGAAGAGATCCAAAAGGCCGAGAAACACATGAAAAAATGCTCCAAGTCTCTGAATGTCAGAGAAATGCAAATCAAGACAACAATGAGATATCACTTCACTCCTGTGAGAATGTCATACATCAGAAAAGGTAACAGCAGCAAATTCTGGAGAGGGTGTGGGGTCAAAGGAACCCTCCTGCACTGCTGGTGGGAATGTAAATTGGTCCAGCCTCTGTGGAGAACAGTCTGGAGAACTCTCAGAAGGCTAGAAATGGACCTACCCTATGACCCTGCAATTCCCCTCCTGGGGATATATCCTAAAGAACCCAACACATCCATCCAAAAAGATCTGTGTAAACATATGTTCTTGGCAGCACAATTTGTAATAGCCAAAACCTGGAAGCAACCCAGGTGTCCAACAACAGATGAGTGGCTGAGCAAGTTGTGTTGTATATACACAATGGAATACTACTCAGCTGTAAAAAATGGTGACTTCCCCGTTTTCAGCCAATCTTGGATGGACCTTGAAAAAATCATGTTGAGTGAAATAAGTCAGAAACAGAAGGATGAATATGGGATGATCTCACTCTCAGGCCGAAGTTGAAAAACAAGATTAGAAAAGAAAACAGAAGTCGAACCTGAAATGGAATTGGAGTATTACACCAAAGTAAAAGACTCTGGGGTGGGTGGGTGGGTGGGTGGGTGGGGAGAATACAGGTCCATGAAAGATGATGAATGACATAGTGGGGGTTGTATTGTTAAATGGGAATCTGGGGAATGTTATGCATGTACAAACTATTGTATTTACTGTTGAATGTAAAACATTAATTCCCCAATAAAGAAATAAATTATTTTAAAAAAATAAAATAAAACAGGGTTGTATGGCAAAAAAAAAAAAAAAGTATATTTTAAAACAGGAAAAGGTGACGGCAAAACCACACAGAAGAACTCCATCCCCACCCTTTAGCCACAGAGCTTCCTGTGAGAAAGGCTCTACCTGCCCCCAGAAGGTCACACTCATACACACACACACACACACACACACACACACAGTCTGAAGCAGCTTCTCCAGAGACACTGAACTGGCCTGCAGATACTCTGTGACCTCAGGCTGCCTGCGTGGTCATGGAGGTGCAGGTGGTGTCAGGGTGGGGACCCGGGGCTCCCCCTCTCCATATGATGTTTTCAGGACCCAGACTGAGCTCAGGGCTGCTTCACCCCAAGTGTCCCCCTCATCCCAGGTGCCCCAGGCCTCACCGGGAGAGCCTTTTTCTCCACACCAGGTGAGACCATCCGCCAGGCGCCCCAGCAGTGTGTCCTCCAGCGTGAAGAACTCTTTCTTCTGCCGAGTGTACCTGTGTGCAAGCTTCTTTGATCTGCTCCAAAAGAGAAACTAAGAGAACGTACGCCCTGGTTATTGGGAGCAGTCTACTAGGTTAAAGAAAAAAAAATTTACTCTTATTTCTAATCAATTTACTGGATAGGACAGAGAGAAATTGAGAGGGGTGGGGCATGTAGAGACAGAGAGACACCTGCAGCCCTGCTTCACTGCTTGTGAAGCTTTCCCCCTGCAGATGGGGGACAGGGGTTTGAACCTGGGTACTTGGGCACTGTAACATGTGCGCTCAACCAGGTGCGCCACCGCCTGGTCCTGAACCTCTATGTTTAAAATAACAGATTTTAGAGTCCGTCGCACACAGTGAGGCGTGGGTGTGCTGTCGTGCTAGCGTATTGTTATCCTGCGTGTGAGAGAATGAGTGAGGACCTGGGCATATGTGGATTCCTGTGTGCACTGATGAGATGGGGCTGTGTGAGTTCTAGGTCACAGTCTTCTTAAACTTTATGCGCTTGTTTGTTTTACTGTCAGCAGGGTTGTGGCCGGGGCTCAGTGCAGGCACTAGAACCCCCCTTTCTCAGCAGCCTTTTTTTTTCCTTTTTCTTTTCTTTCTTTCTTTTTTCTTTCTCTTTTATTGGACAGGCCAGAGAGAAATTGAGAGGGGTGGAGGAGGTAGAGGGAGACAGGGAGAGAGAGACACCTGCAGACCTGCTTGTGAAGCATCCCTCCTGGAGGTGGGAAGTGGGGGCTCGAACCTGGGTCCTTGCACATGATAATTTGTGTACTTAACTGGGTGCTCCACCACTCAGCCCTCTAAATTTATTTCCTCATTTTTATTAGTGATTTAATATTGATTTACAAAATTATAAGATAACAGGGATATAATTTCCTCACCATTCCCACCACCAGAGTTCTGTGTCCCCATTCCCTCCGTTGGAAACTGCAGTGGTTCTCCTTAAGGTCACAGAGATGGTTGACTGTTATTTCTAGAACTGTCTAGATTTATGTGTGTATCTGTCCATTTTTTTTTCCATGGTCCTGCCTTTTCTTTTTTCTAAGTCACACCTACACCTATTCTACTTCCCAGTGTCCTCTCTTTCTCCCCTCTCTTCTCTCTCTGGGTCCCTTAACATAACACAACTTCTTCTGGGAGTATGGATCAAAACCTAAATTTATTTGATTGGCTATTTCACGTTGGCGTGCAACACCATCAGCTCACAGGAGTGTAGGGCTGCACTGCACCCAGCACCACCGCTCGGTGCTCTCCCCCTCCGCCCCAGGAATAACCACCACAGCTTTTCACAAAGTCTTAGCAGCAGTTTGACCCTTAAGAAAAACCAAGTTCATGGGTTTCAGTTCTGCATATTGCACAGTGAGCGTGGGGGGAACCGTCTTCCTGAGAAATGCAGGTCATCCGGTGAGAGACAGAAAATGTAACAACAAGAGCCCTTTGGCACAAACACCAAATTAAGGAACCAGGACGGGCCGGGGCGCAGCGGGTTAAGCTCACACAAGAGGAAGCGTAAGGACCTGCGCAAAGACGTAGGTGGGAGAGGTGAGTGATGAAGCAGGTCTGCAGGTGTGTGTCTCTCTCTCTCTGTCTCCCTCCCATCTCTATTACCCTCTGTCCTATCCAATAAAGAAAAAAAAAAAAGACAAAATAGCCTCTGGGAGCAGTGGATTCATTACACAGGCACCGAGCCCCAGAGACAACCCTGGTGGCAATAAAAATAATTAAGTAAATAAAAAATAAAAAAAGTACCTGCCAGCCCTCATGTCCAGCAGGGAAGCAATTACAGAAGCCAGACCTTCCACTTTCTGCACCCCACAATGATCCTGGGTCCATACTCCCAGAGGGATAAAGAATAGGAAAGCTTTCAAGGGAGGAGATGAGACACAGAGCTCTGGGGGTGGGCGTTGTGTGGAAATGTACCCCTCTTATCCTATAGTCTTGTCAGTATTTCCATTTTATAAATAAAAACGATAAAAAAGTACTGTATATAATTTACATACAAATGTTTTCTACATAAGTACATCTAAGGATATTTCTCCTAAATGGTCACAGTGTTTGATTTTAGCCGGCAGGGCTAGACATTCTTAGAGTCAGTGATGGAAATGTGACGATTAACGCAGAACTAGAGCCCCTGTGAGCTGGTGCTGGGAGTTCCCTGACGCAGCAGGTCAGCTGCACACTTCACTGGTCTCAGGGCTAATCTTTGGGAGAAGTGGCTTTTGGTTCTAAAAGAGGCCCACAACCCTGTTCTTTCCCCACCTACCCCACACCCCTATCTCACAAACACAGAGACTTTCTTCAGGGTCCCTAACAACAGCACAGAGAGCCTTTCAGACCCACCTCCTGCCCCCCTGGGATGGGGAGCAGGACTCTTTGCAGGAGGCCAGGTGGGGAGGGTGGGAGGGAGGCTCCTGGCGGCACCTGCCTGAGGACCTGCAGCCCTGCTGCTCCCAGTGTCTGAGCCTGGGCCCCTCAGCCTCCCCGTCCACCCGCAGAGGCCACCGGTCCCACTGGGAGGCACTTCTGGGGCTGGGAGACCACGGGGACAGTGTGGATGCCCTGTGGTGACACATAGAGACCAGTTCTCACTGGTGAACTGGGGGTGCTGACCCCTGACCTAGTATCACCCCACAGGATGACTGAACATCTGATCAAATGAGCTGAGAGATTTTTGAGACAGCCAGAAATCGAGAAGGGAGGGGGAGATAGAGAGGGAGAGAGACAACTGCAGCCCTGCTTCAACACTCACAAAGCATTCCTCCTGCAAGTGGGAACCGGGGGCTCAAACCCTGGTCCTTGCACACTAACGTGTGCGCTCAACCAGATGTGCCACCACCCGGTCCCCTGAGAGATTCTTTTAACACACTTACAGGGGAAGCTTCAAGAGTGTTGAAGCAGTGCTGTGGGTCTATCCTCACTCCCTCTCTCTCTCTCCCTCCATCTCTTCCATTCTCAATTTCTCTCTGTTCTATCAAATAAATATATAAATAAACTTTTTTCAAAAAAAAAAAAAAGAGAGAGATTTCTTTCATCAAGAAAGACATTTGGCCAGTGCAGGCTAGAATTACTACCATTGTCATCCTCAGGGGTTAATGGCATTTGTTGTCTTGTTGTTGGGCTGTTTGGGTTGGGCTGGGTGTTTGGATTGGTTCACAGGATTTTAAGACCTAAGTTCTTCCTTCCTCCCATGTTCCTTTTTGGTCTCCCTGACCTTCCCTTCTCAGGTGTCCTGAATCCTGATGCCACCCTGGTGTCCATGTGACCCCTCACACCGACACTAGAACATCTGGATTCTTTCTCTTCCCTCCTCTGTTCCTGGTTTATCCTGTGGCCTCTGCCCTCTGCCCTTCGCTCTTAGTTGTGACATCAATGACTGGGCTCAGTTACCTTGCCACAAGGTATTGACTGCTGGGTCAAGTTGATCAGAGGCTGGTAGTCCTCTTCAGTGATCTGGCAGGGGTCCTTGGAAAGAAACGCGTTCTCAAAGGCTGCCACTATCTCTGGGCAGCGCTTTCCTCTGTGAGAGAGAAGAGAGGGAACAAAGTGAACCAGGAATGATTCAGCTTCAAGTAGATCTTGAAGCGTGACAACTCAGCCCTGTCTTTGAGGGAACGTTGCCACGCACCACGTCGCTGGTACACACCGTGGGATCTCAGCTGTACACTCTTTCTGTGTCACTTTTCCTTTAGTATTTTGTTTGTTTGGTTTTTTTTATTTATAAAAAGGAAACACTGACAAAATCATAGGATAAGAGGAGTACAACTTCGCACAATTCCCACCACCAGATCTCCGTATCCCATCCCCTCCCCTGATAGCTTTCCTATTCTTTATCTCTCTGGGAATATGGACCCAAGGTCATTGTGGGATGCAGAAGGTGGAAGGTCTGGCTTCTGTAATTGCTTCCCCGCTGAACATGGGTGTTGACAGGTGGATCCATACTCTGGGGTTTTTTTTGCTGCCATTTTTATTTGTGATTATAAAATGACAGATTATAGTCCCACACTGCACCCACCACCAAAGTTTCCACAAAGCCTTACAGTTTCTTTCTTTCTTTTTTTTGAAGTTCATGTGAATCAGGTCTCGAGAGTCCACGAGGATGAGTGAAACTACCCAGTAGCTGTTTTCCATCCCTTACTTCAGTAAGCACAGTCACTTGCAGTTACACCCATTTTGTCCCAAAGGACACAATATCTTAGATGGCAGAGTCATATTCCATGGAATATGCGTCTCCTAACTTCTTTATCCCGTCATCCGCTGATGGGCATCTAGGCTGCTTCTACCCTTTGACTGTTGTGAATAATAATGCAGCTACGAACACAGGGCTGCCCATGTCCCTTGGAATTACTGCTTGAGTGTCCACTGCATAAATGCCTAAGAGTCCTAAGAGTGGGATTGCTGGATCCCACTCTAAGGTGACTCCATGTTTATTTGCTTAAGGACTCTGCGTCCAGTCTCCCAAAGGGGCTGCCCCAGTCTGCGTTCCCCCCAGCAGTGGGGCAGAGTTCCCTTTTCTCCACAGCCTCTCCCACACCTGTCATTTCCTGGTGTGTTGATGGAAACCATTCTCTCAGGTGTGAGATGGAATCTCGGTGAAGCTTCAATGTGCATTTCTCTAATGACAAGTGAAGTGGAGCATTTCATGTGTCTGTGGGCCGTGTGAATCTCGAGAAAACTGTCTGTCTAGTTCTTTGCCTTACTTTGTATTTTTTTTTTCTTTTTTGGCTGAGCTGTACCAGTTCTTTTTAGACAAAGAAACCCAGGGTGATATATATGTATATATATATGTTTTTCTTACTTTGTTTTAATGATAGAGATACAGAGGATAATAAAGAGAGAAAGAAAATAAAGAGCCATGCTCAGCTCTGTCTTATGGTGATGCTGGGGATTGAACCTGGGACCTCAGAGCTTCCGGCATGAAATGAAAGTCTTTTGCATAAACATGACTGACTGGGTCTCCTGCTTTTCTCTGTGTAGTTTACTTGGCATGTGTAGAAGCTCTTTAGTCTCGTACTATGTGCCCCTAACCCGGTGCACTGCCACCCCTGACTCTTCAGTTTCGTGCGGTCCCATTTATTTATTCTGTTTTCATTTCCCATGCCCGGGGGTTGAATCTCCAAAGACACCTTTGGTGTGAAAGTCCTGCAAAGTTTCACCAATGATTTTTTTCTACAGATTTTTAGAGTTTCAGTCCAAGGCTCAGGTCTTACATGCACTTTGACTGGATTTTGGTTCATGGTGTTAAGTGTTGGTCTGATTTCACTTTTTTACATGTGGCTGTCCAATTTTCCCAGCACCATTTGTGTTCCGTGCATTTTTTAAAATTTATCTAGAGTATATGTGAGTGTAGAGAGAGGGAGAGAGAGACAGAGAGAGAAAGAGACTGGGGAGAAAGCATAATGGTTCTACAAAAGACTCCTGCCTGAAGCTCTGAGATCTCAGGTTCAGTCCCCAGCACCACCATCAGAGATGAGCTCTGGTCTCTCTATCTCCCTTTCTCGGCATCTTTTACCTAATTAAAATAAAGTAAATAAAAATGTAAATAGGTTTAGAGTGCAATGTAATGACTTGAAATAATGTAATTCAATGAGAGAGAGAGAGATCAGAGCACCATGCCCTATCATCTATGTTCTTCCATTTGCTGTGTCCTTTTTGTTTCTAAAGGGCTGGCATAGAAGGTAGGGCCTCACATATCAAAAGGAGGTGCCAAATTGCTGGGCCATCTCCTTGGCTAATAATTTTCATATTTCCCCAATTTTATGAATATTTTATGAATATCGGAATATTGCAGATGCTACCGTGACACCATCCTGACCTCACCAAGTATCCTAGGACCTCCCCTCCCAGAGCCCTGCTCCACTAGGGAAGGATAGAAACAGGCTGGGGATATGGATCCACCTGCCAACACCCATATCCAGCAGAGAAGCAATTACAGAAGCCAGACCTCCCACCTTCTGCTCCCCATAAAGATTTTTAGTCCATATTTCCATAGGGATAAAGAATAGGGAAGCTTCCAGTGGAGGGGATGGGACACAGACAGAACTCTGATGTTGGGATCTGTGTGACTTTGCACCCCTATTATAATACAATCTTTTTAATCACTAACAAAAATTATACTAAAAAAAAGTTCTGACCTTTATCACATCTTATAGCTCCCTGGTGCTGTGAGCACGTTCCTCCACTCTTTCTAGAACGATTTATTTTGCCCCAGGCCTGGCAGTGGTGCACCCAGTAGAGCGCACGAGGCCCCAGGTTCCAGGTCCTGGCCCCCACCTGCAGGCAGGAGTTTCAAGAGCAGTGGAGCAGAACTTCAAGTATCTCCCTCCCACCCTTTCTCTCCTCCCTTTTCTCTTTCTGTTTCTCTTCAGAATAAAGGGGAAAAGGGGAAGATGGCCACCAGGAATAAGGAGTCACCATTCTGTGCAGGTATTGAGCCCCACCAACAATCAGGGAGCCAAAAAATAAAATAAAATAAAATAAAAACCCATTTCAGTAAAGTCTTCCTTCTTGCATTACATCACTGGATGTCCGAATACTCCCCAAGACACACTTTCTCACTCTCTACTCTACCTATCCCCTGCTTTTTTTGGCCCATGCCTCCTCCCGCTAGCATAGAAATTCCATTATGAGTGAGTTTAGACTGTTCTGCTTGCTGTTCTTTTGCCAGGATCTAGAAGAGTTTGTGGAAACTCAAAAATACTTACTGAATAAATGTGTTCAAGTGCCCACCAAACCCAGAAAGAAAGCCAAAATGGTGAACAAATGGACACACAAAGTACTAATTAGAAAGGACACATGCACCCCCTGTGTTCATAGCTGCATTATTCACAGTAGCCAAAGAGTGGAATCAACCTAAATGCCCATTATCCGATGACTGGATAAAGATGTTAGGATATATATATATATATACTCCATGGAATACTACTCTGCCATAAAAAATATGATATTGTGTCCTTTGGGACAAAATGGATGGACCTGCAGCTGATGATGTTTAGCAAAGTCAATAAAGAGATGAAAGACAACTATCATGTGGTTTCACTCATATGTGGAATCTAGAGATCTGATTTACATGAACTTGACAAAATCCAAACAAAACAGAAGCAAGCAAACTGTAAGACTTGTGAGAACTCTGGTGGGGATATTTCAAAGGTGGGAGGGTAGAGATACAGAACTCTGTGGAAGTAGACATTGTAATCTTACAGTCATGTAAGTAACTGTCAATAGCAAATATAAAAACAGTGGACATTTTCAACGTCATGTTGAGACACTGTTTCATAGCTTCACCAGGATGAATTGGTCACCAAGCAGAATGTATCTTTGTCTTTGCTTTTTGCTATTAAACTCATAAAGTTCGGTGCTAGCAGGTAGACTTTGCTAAGAGATGTAATTGATTTCTGTCGGGTAGGAAAGATGTCCCCAGTATCTAGGCCGTTCTAATTGCCTGGTACAACATTAACTTTTAAAAAATATTTATTTATTCCCTTTTGTTGTCCTTGTTGTTTTAATTGTTGTAGTTATTGTTGTTGTTGGATAGGATAGAGAGAAATGGAGAGAGGAGGGCAAGACAGAGAGGGAGAGAGAAAGACAGACACCTTCAGACCTGCTTCATCGCCTGTGAAGCGACTCCCCTGCAGGTGGGGAGCCGGGGGCTCGAACTGGGATCCTTACGCCGGTCCTTGTGCTTTGTGCCACATGTGCTTAACCCGCTGCGCTACGGCCTGACTCCCCCAACATTAACTTTTATGGCTGACCTAGCAGGCTAATCTGAAAGACTTTTCTCCCATCATCAGTGTCTGCAAGTCTTTGAACTGACTTGGGCAGGTTAAAGATCCCACCACGAATGACTGAAGAACACTTAGACAATGGATGGATGGAGCTCCTCTGTTGTAAGTGGCATGCTTTTGGCTTTTTGAAGCCTCTACCTTTGAAAATGCTGGTGGCAAGAAAGACAGTGGGAGAAAGGCAGGTCTTCCTCCATCTTTTATCATTTTGTAGAGGACTCCACCTCCATCCTCAAATTATTAAGCCTCTCCATCTCCCCGTCAATAAGAGGTTTGCCCCAAGTCTTTCCTGACAGGTTTCTGCTAAGATTTCAAAGAAAGGAGCTATTAATAGAGGGTCAGGTGATGGCTTATCTGTTTAAGTACAAATACTACAATGAACAAGGACCCAGGTCCAAGCCCCGAAATCTTCATGAGCTATAAAGCAGGGCTGCGGCTGTCTCTTTGTCTCTTCCCATCCCTCTCAGTCTCTTTTTGTCTCTATCCAGTAAGTAAATAAATGAAAGTGGTCCTGGAGGTGGTGTAGTGGATAAAATATTAGACCCTCAAGCATGAGGTCCTGAGTTCAATCTCCGGTAGCACTTGTACCAGAGTGATGTCTGGTTCTTTCTCTTTCTTCTCCTACCTTTCTCATTAATAAAAAATTAAAATATTTAAAAAATATTTATTTATTCCTTTTTGTTGCCCTTGTTGTTTTATTGTTGTAGTTATTATTATCGTTGTTATTGATGTCCTTGTTGTTGGATAGGACATAGAGAAATGGAGAGAGGAGGGGAAGACAGAGAAGGGGAGAGAAAGACAGACACCTGCAGACCTGCATCACCGCTTGTGAAGCGACTCCCCTGCAGGTGGGGAGCCGGGGGCTGGAACCGGGATCCTTACGCCAGTCCTTGTGCTTTGCACCACCTGCGCTTAACCTGCTGCGCTACTGCCCGATTCCCAAAATTAAAATCTTTTAAAAAATAAAGAAATTAAGTATCTTAAAAGAAAGAAAGAAAAATGTCTGAGTACATTGGAGACAACCTAAAAAAAAGTAATTCCCAGCCTCTCTCCCTTCAGAATTTCTCAGTGGACTTGTGACAGCTGTTTCCAGAGGTCTCCCTGAGCTCCCAAGAAGAAAGGAAGCAGGGCAGTTGTGAGTGTTCATTGTGATAAAAAAATGTTTTCTTCTGAGACAGCATCAGTGCTTCCTCTAGCTATTAATAGAATGGAGGAGAGGGTGAGGTGTGGGCAGGGCCTCAGCAGTGAACACAATTTAACTCTTGCAAGAAAAAGAGCACGAATTCAGAAGACACAGAGACCAAATATCCCCCTGCCCCTGTCCTCGACCAAATATCCCCCCTGCCCGTGTCCTCTTTTCTTCTCTCTCTTGTTCTGCCCATTTATCTGAGGTGCTCTCAGGCCTCCCAACCAGCCTCTTCTCCCAGAGGATTCTGTCCTCAGAGGTACCTTCTCCCAGGAGTCCTGGCAGCACTGCTGAGGGTAGGTAGAGGCCATGTTCTACACTTCTGGGATCTTCCGAAGCTGGGCAGTCAACCAGGCACAAGGCAGATGGAGGGGGAGGAAGGTCTCAGCACACACAGCTGAGACCTGGGATTCCAGCTAGCTCCCCACCTGACCCGACACATGACCTTGAATAGTTACCTGGTGCAGAGGGTCTGGGGAAGAAATGAAAGGTTCCAGGGGCCAGGTGGTGGCGCACCTGATTAAGTGCATGTGTTACCAGGACCCGTGTTTAAGCCCGTGGCCCCCACTTGCAGGAGGGACAGTTTCATGAGCACTGAAACAATGTTGCAGATCTCTCTCTCTCTGTCTCTCCCTCTCCACACCCTTTCCCTCTCAATTTC